>NC_090649.1:353511887-353591887 GCF_040937935.1 Hyperolius riggenbachi | reverse complement strand
TTCTCTTGTAAAGGTTATGGCTGAGTCTAAGGGAGACAAGAGCAAATCTAAGAAATGTCAGAATTGCTTTTCAAAACTGGATAGTACATGGCCTAAACACTTATACTTGAAATCCTCAGATAGTATCATGGCCTCAGAGTCTGAAACTAATGAAGGAGTTTATGGAGTCTATGAGGCAAGAGATAAGGACTGCTTTGAGAGAAATGAAGGACAGTCAAGAGGGGAGTCCTAGTACAGAAATACCAGGGCCCTCTAATGTAGATCATAATCCAAGTTCTATTTCCTTACTTCCACTACCTCAATTGAATATGGAGGAGGAGGAAGAAGAAGAAGAGGAGCAAGCATCAGGGATGAGGGATGCGGTGGTTCTCTCAGGGGAAGAATCAGAGAAAGATAGTGTAAAAGATAAAACACAGAGATTCTTGTTTCTGCCCGAAGAGACTCAAGAATTACTCAAAGCGGTTTATACTACAGAAGAGATAAGAGGAAGCCTCTCAAACTTCTGTACAGGATAAAGTTTATGGAGGGCTAATACAGCAGGAGGGGGAGGTCTTTTCCAGTACATCAGTCTCTAAAAGATATTATAGAGACACAATGGAAAGAACCAGAGAGAAAGTTATTCATACCAAAGTCAGCTTAACGCAAGTTCCCTTTTTGAATTTCAAGATTTAGATAAATGGATGAGATGTCAAAAAATAGACGCATCTCTAGCTAGATATTCAAAACAGTCCGATCTCTCCTTTGAAGACGGTGGGGCACTACGCGACCCCATGGATAAAAAGGTGTAACTATTAAGAGAGCATGGGAGGCAGCTGCTTTTGGATTTAAGTCAAATTTATCAGCAACATGTATTGGTAGAAATTTAAAAATATGGATGGAACATTTAATGGAAAAGATAGCGGCAGGTGAGCCCCTAGCCTCTTACTCAGCATCGATCCCAGTGGTAATTAAGGCAATTGCCTTTCTGGCAGACGCCACTGCAGAGTCGATCAGAATCACAGCATGCACCACAGCCTTGCTAAATTCAACTCGCAGAGCTCTATGGTTAAAGACATGGGATGGCCACCTAACATCTAAGAATAAATTATGTGCTCTGCCCTTTGAAGGTGGTCTCCTCTTTGGTTCAGAGTTGGAAAATTATACTAAAGAGGTCAGCTGAAAGAGGAAATCAATTTCCTAACAAAAAGAAAAGGCCTTTTTTTTAGGAAAGCCTATGTGCAGCCAAAAAGTGATAAGGAGCAATTAAGAGGTGCAAATTTTCAAAGAAAATGGTTCCCCAAAGGAAGAGGTAGAGGAGGTTTTGTGCTTGGGAGACCAGATACCAATAAAGAAGCAAGTGACTTAGAAGTGCGAGGGACATTGAGGTTTTTTTCAGGAGGAATGGGAGAAAATAAACCCAGATATTTTTGTGTTGAACATTATAAAAGAAGGCTACCGCCTAGAGTTTTTTTAGTTTTACCTCCGGACAGGTTTTTCCTCAATCCTCTCCCAAAGGACTTACAGATGGCATTGGGAATGAAAGCAACAATTTCTTCCTTTTTGTCAATGAGGGTAATAAAACCAGTGCCAGGGAGAGAAAAGAACCGGGGAATTCTATTCTCATGTATTACTGATAAGCAAGCAAACAGGCAAGTTTCGGTTCATTTTGAATTTAAAGAAACTAAATCCATTCCTGCAATACAAGAAATTCAGAATGGAAAGTATTTATTCAGTACACCAGCTACTGAACAAAGGAGATTTTTTTTTGTGAATCTAGACCTACAAGATGCCTACCTGCATGTACCGATCTGGGAAGGGCATCAGAAATATTTAAGGTTCGCGGTAAAAACAGAAACTCAAACCTTGCACTACCAGTTTGTAGCACTTTCGTTTGGAATAGCATTTGCCCCCAGGGTATTCACAAAAGTGATTGCGGAGGTAATGAAACCTTTGAGACTACAGGGCATAGCAATCATACCATACTTGGACGACATATTAATACATGCTCAGTCGAGAGAGGAGATAGAAACACACAAACAGACTGTAATGCAGATGTTTTCAAAGCTGGGTTGGATAATCAATCTTCAAAAGTCCAATCTAGTGCCAGCACAGGAAGTAACGTTTCTATGATACCAAATAAATTCGATTCAGACAAAAATTTTCCTACCCACAGAAAAGAGGCAGAAGCTAAAGGACGCGGTGAAACAGATAAATTGCCAGCCAAAAGTGACATAATGAAGGTAGTGGGGTTAATGACCTCAGCAATCCCAGCCATCACAGGGGCTCAGCTTCACAGCAGAGAACTACAGAATTTTCTGCTGGACAGTTGGGACAAGTCACCAAAAACGCTAGACAATCTGATACAAATTCCACAAAAAGTGAAAAACTAGGGCGCATGGTGGATGGAGGAGGCAAATTTAGCAAAGGGAAGAGAATGGGCTTAACAGGACGTAGTGACAATCTCTATAGATGCAAGCAGCACAGGATGGGGGGGGGGGGGGGGGCATTTTGCAGACAAGCTCATTTACAGGGCAGTTGGGACAGAAACGATCAACACCAGTCATCGAATGTGAGAGAGTTAAAAGCAGTGGGACTAGCGCTAAGGGGCTTTCAGAACCAGATGAGAGGCAGAGATGTGTTAGTCCTGTCAGACAACGTCACGGCTGTGGCATACCTCAACAAGCAGGGAGGAACGAGAGTAGAAAACTTGCTAGTAATAAGTCTGGAAATTCTACAATGGACGGAGGAACAGGTAAAGCCCATAGCAGCCACTCACCTCAAAGGCAGTCTAAATGTGGAAGCCGATTTTCTCAGCAGGACAAAGGTCGACCAGGCGGAATGGAGTCTAAATCAAGAGGTATTTCAAGCAGTAGCAGTAAGATTGATAAAACTGGATATAGACCTGTTTGCCAGCCAAAACAACAGAAAACTGGAAGCATTCATGTCCCTACACAGAAACAGTCAGGCAGTAGCAATAGATGCCCTGTCTCAACCGTGGCCTTACCACACAGTGTATGCATTCCCGCCATTGCCGTTAATAACAAAGACAATCAGAAAGTGGGATCTAGAAAGCGCAAACATGATTCTAATAGCGCCTTGGTGGCCAAAAAGGGCGTGGTTCACACAGCTGTGGGAAAGGTCAGGAGACCTGTTTTGGAGACTCCCAGACAGGCCGGACTTGATTCAACAGGGGCCAATATATCATCCCAACCCCAGTCTGTTCAGCTATACGGCTTGGTTTCAGAAAAAGTAATAAAACTCTATTAAAATGCAGGAAGCCGGTTACCAGAAAGATTTACGGGAAAGTATGGAAGGTTTATTTGGCCTGGTGCACAAAGGAGAACAGGCACAGTATTGTAGATATTCTAGATTTTTTTCAGAAAGAGGTAGAAATGGGGTTGGCAGTGGGCACATTGAGGGTGCAATGCACTGCTTTGTCGCTATATCTGGACAAGCCTTTGGCAAAAGAGACCTTGATTAAAAATTTTTTGAAAGCAGTAGAGAGGTCCACTCCCATTAAGACAAAAATAGTGCCACAATGGGATTTGCCATTAGTATTACAGATGTTGATGAAGCCACCTTATGAACCGTTACAGGAGCTAGACATAGGTAGACTCACGCTAAAAGCACTATTTCTAATAGCGGTAACATCAGCAAAAAGAGTGAGCGATATTCAAGCTTTTTCCATTAAAGACCCCTTTCTCACAATTTTCCCCAGACAAAATCATACTTACGCCAGATCCTAACTACTTGCCAAAAGTAGTTATGGAATTCCACCGAACTCAGCAGGTGATAATACCATTCTTCTGTCAAAAGCTGGCAAATGACAAAGAAAGACAATATGATAACCTGGATGTGAGAAGAGCAGTAATTCAATATCTTAATAAAACAAAGAATTTTAGGCAATCAGACTATTTGTAAAATTTGTAGGTCCAAACAAAGGACTCCAAGCCTCAAAGTCGACGTGGATTAAAAAAATGATAGTAGAAGCATATGAATTAAAGAACAAAGTAGTACCTAAGACTTTGACAGCTCATTTGTCAAGAGCAATGGCTACATCTTGGGCAGAGAAGGCAGGGGCCTCATTGTAGCAGATATGTCAGGCAGCCACTTGGAAGACACCGACAACCTTCATGAAACATTACAGAGTGGATATCTTGTCGGGTCAGGATATGGCTTTTGGGCGCAAGGTGTTGCAGGCAGCAGTCCCTCCCTGATGTGAGTATGAGATTACTTGCCTGTCTCTCTTTTTCTCGCCGTACAATGGATTGGTTAGAGAAAGTCCAGTTTAGACTCACCGGTAATGGTGTTTCTAACCATTCCATTGTACGGCGTACATCATCCCGCCCTGTCCTTTTTTCTTTCTTCTGCCTTTGCACACGTTAGTATGGGAGAGGTTAGTTAGTGGTCAGGCATGATGGATTTCTACTTGGTGGCTGTTCTTACTTTCCAATATACTGAGGCAGGAGGGGCAGGGTGGGGGCTTTTAATGCTTCTTGTTAATTGTGTTTCCCTAGGAGGAGGAACCTGGAGTCTCTCCTTTTCCGGCCATACAATGGAATGGTTAGAAACACCATTACCGGTGAGTCTAAACTGGACTTTTTAAATATGTATACCATGAGGGTATATTACTATTATTTTTAAAAATAAGGTCTTGTAGTTATCAATAGTGTACAGTGGGAAAGCAAAAAACTGAAAAAAAGACCTCTTTATTTCCAAATACAATATTGCACCATACATTGTACATAAATGCTGTAATAACCAGAATGGATAAGCGAATACATTGTGTGGGTTTTGTAATAACTATGTTGGTTGCTATGGGCAACAACACTACACCTTTGTTTGGCACCATATCACAGAACGTGTGATAACTTGACACACATCACAGCAACAGAACAGTAGATAGAACTGCTTAGATGTCGTCAAATGTTAAGGTGTTTATTCAGAAAACAGATATACAGATGTGTTCAGCAGTAATCTTATCTTCGTTACATATTTTGTTACCTCAGCAAAGCAATCGGTCTGTCTTAAGCGTTGCGGCTCTTGGTCCATCCCTTGTGAATGGTCCAGGCTTTATCTTATAAACTGATACGTTGCACTTAGGCCTATATACAGCATACAGGTAGATGACTAGAAGTAAAATGAAAGTAGAAGTGAAGTCTGAAGATAGAAGGTGGAAACTCGAAGTGAGCTCTAGAGCCCACGTTGGCTATTTTATACTAGCCACTAAAGAGTTAAACGTAACATCACCCAGCAGGGACGGCCCAGTCCCCATCGCATGCAATTGGCTGATAATAGCATGTAATGGATGACCCTATCCTGCTCAGATGGGAAAAGTCAAATATGGCATTTTCTCTCTTACTACCCCAAAATGAGGTAATATGTCCTAAGACCATTATTTAATGCACTAGTGAGAATATTTTCAGAACAATGGCTCATGTTTATGTTGTTTGCCCTCAGCTAGTCTGGCCTACACACTAGATATCTTTGCTACATCATTTTACCTACCACTAGAAAGTTTCTACTAAACCTCAGAACTGTAATTCCTCCAAATGTCTATTTCTCTCTAAGAGAAATTCTCCTTAAAGAGACACTGCAGAGCAAGTCCTTTTACTAAACCAGTTATTTAAAGTGACTTGAGGCCTCCGAATTCAAGCATATCATACTTAAATTCTAACAGGTTTAACTTAGTTAGCACTGTTTATCCTCTTAAAGCTGTCAGCCATATGATCTCAGAAAAAAAGCCACATATATAAGTAGATAAATACTTGCTCTACTTACATATGTATTGCACTGTCGACATTTTGATTTTAGTGATCTTTCTATAGAAAAAAGAAGAAAATCCTTCTTAGGATTTTCCATATTAACTATGTCCCATCTTGAAGCCAATCCTGATGTCATTTACATAGTTGCATAGTTATTTGGGTTGAAAAAAGACATATGTCCATCGAGTTCAACCAGAGAACAAAGTACAACACCAGCCCGCCCCCTCACATACCCCTGTTGATCCAGAGGATGGCGAAAAACCCTTACAAAGCATGGTCCAATTAGCCCCAAAAGGGAAACAATTCCTTCCCGATTCCAGGTGGCAATCAGATAAAATCCCTGGATCAATTGGATCATTGGGCATTACCTATTAATTGTAGCCATGGATGTCTTTCAACGCAACGAAAGCATCTAAGTCCCCTTTAAATGCAGGTATAGAATTTGCCATAAGTACTTCCTGTGGCAATGCATTCCACATTTTAATCACTCTTACTGTAAAGAACCCTTTCCTAAATAAATGTCTAAAACGTTTTTCCTCCATGCGCAGATCATGTACTCTAGTCCTTTGAGAAGGCCTAGGGACAAAAAGCTCATCCGCCAAGCTTTTATATTGCCCTCTGATGTATTTATACATGTTAATTAGATCCCCTTTAAGGCGTCTTTTCTCTAGACTAAATAAACCCAGTTTAACTAACCTTTCTTGGTAACTGAGACCTTCCATCCCATGTATCAATTTTGTTGCTCGTCTCTGCACCTGCTCTAAAACGGCAATATCTTTCCTGTAATGTGGTGCCCAGAACTGAATTCCATATTCCAGATGTGGCCTTACTAGAGAATTAAACAGGGGCAATATTATGCTAGCATCTCAAGATTTTATTTCCCTTTTAATGCATCCCAAAATTTTGTTAGCTTTAGCTGTAGCGGCTTGGCATTGAGTACGATTGTTTAACCTGTTGTCGATGAGTACTCCAAAGCAGGAACGCTCCTCCGTATTTTGGATATCCGGGTAACCCGGATATCCGACCATTTTACACTATCTGGCCGGATCAGGATTCCGGATAGTTGGGCAGATATCTGGATAGCTATCTGCGGATAGTTTGACGGCCGACCCGGATATCCGCGGATTTCCCCCAGATATCCGGATTCCAAGTGTGGTGGCAAAAAGGCCCAACACACACACACACACACACACACACACACACACACACACACACACACACACACACACACACACACACACCCCTTCTTCTCTCTCTCTCTCTCTCTCTCTCTCTCTCTCTCTCTCTCTCTCTCTCTCTCTCTCTGATCTTGCCTTCCAGGGATTTGTAGGCTGTCAAAACCAAGCTCACATACATTGGCCAGGAATCAAGCCCTGGTCAACTGCTTGGAAGGCAGCTATGCTCACCACTATACTACGGACAGTACTGCATGCTGAAGCCAGCCTAGCATGTACCATTGTGGTATACCAAGAGAAAAATGAGCTTGCTTATTTGCCTAATTTGCTAGATGAAAGCAGTGGGACACATGGTGAAACTGCTTACAGGCTTCAATTCAAGACTTCGGAATCAGAAAGATCATGTGTCCCCCTGCATGATGTTGGTGTAACACACACAGTAAAGGACAGCAATTTGAAGTCTGGAAGATTCCAGGGAAGGATAAAAAGCTAGGTGGCCATGCAACCCTTCCTGCTAGGGACGGCCTTGCCTTTTGTGTTCAACAGTTGTCCGAAGAACACCCCAGATAGCCATTTAGCAGCAATTGTGTGCACAGTGTCTGTGACACAATTGGTTAGTGCATTTGGCTGTTGACCTAAAGCCAGAGATGGCCTTGCCTTTTGTGTTTTGTGAAGGGTACTAATGTACCCTTCTTATACTTGAAGATTGTGTACAAATGTGAGCAGACTGCAGAGTGGTGCAGCAGAAGTGTGGTGGGCCCATAACCCAGAGGTTGATGGATTGAAACCATCCTCTGCTAGGCATGGTTTCATTTTTGCACCTCGCTTTATCGCATGGGCAAAACTGTTTCCATAGCCCTGTAAGAGAAAGTGTAATAAGGGCCCTGCCGTAACATAGATATTACGGTAGCTAAGACGACTACTGGGCATTTCTTGTAGTTGAAGAGATGAGTGAAATGGCTGGCTTCAGCTTGTAATGTTAGTTGACCTGGGTTCCATTCCTGGCCAATGGTGGTATAGCGGTGAGGAGAGCTGCCTTCCAAGCAGTGGACCTGGATTCGATTCCTGGCCAATGTATGTGAGCTTGCTTTTGACAGCCTACAAATCCCTGGAAGAAAAAAACAGTGATAGAGAGGGAGAGAGGAGGGGGAAGGAGGGAGGGAGGGGAGGAGGAGGGAAGATGGAAGGAGGGTAGAGGTAGTGGGTAAGAGGATAGAAGGTGTTTTTTTTAAAGGGGTTCTTTCGCGAAAAAAGTAGGCAGTTAAAAAATGTGACAGATGACAGGTTTTGGGCCAGTCCATCTATTTAAGGGGGATTCTCAGGGCTTTCTTTGTTTTCAACAGCATTTCCTGAACAAAAGTTTAACTGCCAAAATAGCAAGATACCAGCCGGCCTCCCTAATCACTTGCACACTATTATGTCAGTTACATTTTGCAACAGTTCAGGAAATGCTGTTGAAAACAAAGAAAGCCCTTGGGCTTATATGTATATACACACACCAAAACACACCAATCTCTATGGTTTGTCTCTCGTTGTCAGAACATGTTACTGTTATGTTCCCTTTTTACAGGGTATGTTTATGTTTATGATATGTCTTTTTCTAACTCTACCTCCCACCTTTCCATGTTACTCTGCAGTGTTACACTCAGGAACCAGCAAGAAACTGACGGAGGCTCTATGGAGCCACCTGATTCCGCCAGTTAATTTCATAGGCGGTGCTCTTCCCTGTCAGCCCTCAGGGTTAAGTAAATGACAGTTAAGAAGAGCATGATATACCCAAGGCATTATTACTGACACTGCATGATATGCAGATATAAATGTACATTCTTACTGATATTGTATAATATGCATATATAACTGTACATTCTCCTTGCTTGATATACTATTTGTTATGCTATTTGTTATTCATTTTTTCCAATAAAAACTTTATGATGGAAAACAAAGAAAGCCCTGAGAATCCCCCTTAAAAAGATGGACTGGCCCAAAACCTGTCATCTGTCACATTTTTTTAACTGCCTACTTTTCTCGCGAAAGAACTCCTTTAAGGTTAAAAAACGTTTTTAAAGCATTTTGAAAGGAACTTCCGGTTTGTCTATCCGGATATCCGAATATGCGGACGCATTATCCGCGTTCACGCGGCTATCTAAAAGGTCTGATTCGGATATCCAAACCGGATCTGGATATCCGGATCCAGATCAATTCGGATTTTAAAAAGTACTATCCTTCTCCAAGTTTGATGTCTCCAACTGTATCCCATTTATTTTGTATGGTGCTAGACCATTGGTACGACCAAAATGCATGACTGCACATTTTTCAACATGGAATTTCATCTGCCATTTATGTGCCCATATAGCCATCCTTTCCAGATCCTGTTGCAATATGACACTATCTTCCTGAGAGTCGATGATTCTGCACAATTTTGTATCATCTGCAAAAATAGCAACATTGCTTACTACTGCATCTACTAGGTCATTAATAAATAAATTGAAGAGCACTGGACCCAGTACAGACCCTCGTGGGACCCCCCTGCTAACAGTCACCCATTTTGAGTATGATCCATTGACCACAACTCTTTGTTTTCTGTCCATTAGCCAGTTCCCTATCCATGCACACAGACTCTTCCTCAGTCCTTGCATCCTCAACTTTTGCACCAGACTTTTGTGTAGAACCGTGTCGAAGACCTTTGCAAAGTCCAAGTATATCACATCTACAGCATTCCCACTATCCACATTAGCGTTCACTACCTCATAAAAGCTAAGCATGTTAGTCAAACAGGACCTGTCTTTAGTAAACCCATGTTGATGCTGAGAAATAAGATTATTTTCTACTATGAAGTCATGTATAGTATCTCTTAGTAACCCCTCAAATACTTTGCATATAACTGATGTTAAGCTTACAGGTATATAATTTCCTGGATCTGATTTTTTGCCTTTCTTAACCACTTCACAACTGAGGGGTTTTACCCCTTCAGCATCCAAGCAATTTTCCCCTTTCAGCTCCTTCCATTCATTTGCCAATAACTTTATCTCTACTTATCCGAATGAAATGTGTTAAATGTGTTTTTCCCAGAACGTCATTGGACAGCACCCCTGGTGAGACTTGTCTCCCTCCCAATCGTGGACAGGAACTGCAAAAGAAAAGATTTGCATAACAAATAGGCAGCCATACATCAGCCACTAGCTTACCATGAGTAACTCAGTTCAGTTTCCTGTCCCGGACGGGAATGCAGAGGAGAGGTCTCCAGGATGCTATCCATGACAGGTGGTCGGGGGCAACGTCTTTCAGGGCTCCAGACATGCTGTACAGTGGACAGTCGGAGCCCTGCAGCGTGGAGGAGGCTTCTCCGTACGAGGCAGCAGAGATATAGCGCAGGCGCGCTTTCAGACCAAGGTACTTCCGGGTCAACCCGGAAGTCGTCACGCACGGTGTCCAGCGTGACTCTGATCGGGCGGCAGGGGCCGCGGCGGTGATTGCGAATCAGCAGCAGCTGATTCGCTGAGGTAATTTGCAAATAAGCGCCGCAGGGGCTGCGGGGATAAGTAGGTAATTATGCATAACAATTAAGCGGCAGGTGCCGCGACGAGGTAATCCAGGGGAAGCCTATGCAAATGAATTATGCTAATGGGCTAGTCAGCTGAGCCCTGTTGTTCATGTGATTCTTTATTTAATCTTTTTCCCTGTCTCACTCTGGTGGTTTATGTGAACATGGAGGACGCTTCTGGGTCAGCTCCTGCGCAGTCTGCCAGGCCAGCCCAAGATTCCTCTCTGGCAAGTACAATGAAATATAAATATGCAGTGTGTATATGTATATATGTGTGTACTAGAGAGGGTGCTAATGGTTGGCTTATTATTATGTTTTATAGCCTGAAAAACATGAAAAGCCTGAAAAACATGATAAAACTGACAAGGGTCAGCATGGATCAAGTGGATCTAGCAAATCTGCGAAGAAATGTGCCATTTGCTTCACTCGCTTGTCATCCTCATCCTCTAAAAAGTTGTGCCAGGATTGTACAAATAAACTTGTTAAAGATGAATCCCCTGTCATATTTAAAGATCTGATGGGTTGGATGCGGGCAGAAATGTCTTCAGCAATCAAAGAAATTAAAGATTCTGCTATTTCGTCTCAAGCTGTAGCCCCCAACCCTGCTGATATGCCTGGCCCTAGCAGTGACGCTACTGTTATGCCTATCAATATTGTGTCTTCTCCTATTCCGGCAGCACGTATTCCTGTGCAGGCTAGGAGAAGTAGGGAGAGTGATATAGAGGGCTCAGAACTCTCTGAAGGGGAAATATCTGCATTAGAAGAGATATCTGAGGGTGAAGAGATGGAAAAAGCTGAAAAACCACAGAAATTTGCTTTTTCCCCAGATTTAATGAAAGATCTCCTAACCTCCATGCATGAAACAATGGGTATTAGATCAGAGCAAAAACCCCTGACACCCCTGGACCAGATGTATGAGGGTTTGGCGGACCCCCAATCCAGATTCATTCCGGTCCATTCTACTCTTAAATCTATGATTAAGAAAGAATGGGAAAATCCTGAGAAAAGGGCCAAATCTTTATCTAAGCGCTACCCTTTTGCCCCGGATGACCAGGCTTGTTGGGGTCCTCCGCCAAAGCTGGATCCTTCTTTTTCCAGGGTGTCAAGAAAATCGGACCTAATGTTTGAAGACTTCGGTAACCTAAAAGATCCAATAGACAAAAAAATGGATAATGTTTTGCGCAGGGCTTGGGAGTCTGCTTCATTAACTTTTAAACCGGCAGTGGCATCAACGGCAGTTAGTCGTTCTCTGAAGACTTGGCTATCAGACTTGCAGTTTAAAATTGCTAATGGCGTTTCTAGGGAAGAAATTCTTAACGACTTTCCTAAAATTACGAATGCCTCAAATTACATGGTTGATGCGGCAGATGATACAGTAAAGTTGGCAGCCCGAACCACGGCATTAGTAAACTCAGCTAGAAGAGGAGTTTGGGTTAAGACCTGGAATGGGGATACTTCATCAAAATCTAAGCTTTGTGGTATCCCCTGTGAAGGCAATCTGGTTAAGACCTGGAATGGGGATACTTCATCAAAATCTAAGCTTTGTGGTATCCCCTGTGAAGGCAATCTGCTGTTCGGTTCAAGGCTGGACGATACACTGGATCGTACGGCGGATAATAAAAAATTTCCCAAGGAAGCGCCCCTTTCAGAATAAGCGGCCATTTCGGGCATCCACCAAAAATGAAGCGGATAATAAATCTTCCAGGGGTAGAAGATGGGCTCCTTATAGACATCAAAGACCCCCCAATACCTCTACTAATACCAAAAAGACAGGCAAGCAATGACGCCATCATTCCAGTGGGGGGGAGAATCGCCAACTATTTCGAAAGATGGCAACAACTATTCAACAATCAGTGGTTACTGAATATAATATTAGAAGGTTACAAAATAGAGTTCGAGCAGCCTCCCCCTCAAAATTTTGTCTTAACCCCTTGTCCAAAAGACCCATCTTTAAGAATAGCCCTTCAGTCAGAAATAAGGTCACTTCTTCAGAAAAGGGTAATTCGTCAGGTTCCAGCATGTCAAAAAGAACAGGGATTCTACTCCCCAGTCTTCCTGGTGAAGAAGCCTCAAGGAACCTATCAATTTATTCTAAACCTAAAGAAACTGAATCTGAGGGTCAAATACAGAAAGTTCAGGATGGACAATATTCGATCTGTAGTTCATCTCTTACAGAAGGACGACTTCTTGGCATCCCTAGACCTGAAGGATGCATATCTACATCTGCCAATCCACTTATCCTGCCAACAGTACCTAAGGTTCGCCGTGTGGATGGAAGGAGAGGTAAGACATTTTCAATTTAATGCCTTACCTTTCGGTTTATCTTCAGCTCCATGGCTATTCACCAAGGTTATGTCTGAGGTACTAGCCCTTCTCAGGTTAAGACAGATTAATATTGTTGGTTACCTTGATGATTTTTTATTATGGGGGTCTTCTGAGAAATCCGTTTTTGATCAGATATCTACAACTTTGAGCTTCTTCCAGGACTTGGGTTGGTTGATTAATTGGGAAAAGTCTGTCCTAGTCCCTTTCCAATCCTTAGAGTTTTTGGGTTTCATTATTTCTACTAGAAAGGAGAAATTGTTGTTAACTGATAGGAAGATCAGTGCTATTCTTAATAATGTTCTCTCGTTTCAGAAATTGAGAAGCATATCGCTAAGGAAAGCTATGGCACTTCTAGGTCTTCTAACTTCTTCCTTTCCGGCAATCCAGTGGGGGCAGTTCCATGCAAGATTCCTACAGATGTGGATACTAAGATCTTGGAACAGGTCTCTGACGGCTATAGACAAGAAAATCGTCATTCCACAAAGTACAAAGGCTTCTCTGCTTTGGTGGCAACAGCTGGATCATCTGTCTCCAGGTCGTCTGTGGAGTTTTCCTCAGCAGAATACAATTACAACCGACGCCAGTTTATGGGGCTGGGGAGCCAACTTCAATTCTCTACCGGCTCAGGGAGCCTGGAGTATGACGATCAGTTCACAGTCATCAAACAGAGAACTGCAAGCAGTGTGGCAGGCTTTACTACATTTCGGGCCCTTAATCAAGAACTCTCATGTGAAGATAAGGACAGACAACCAGAGTGTGGTGGCTTTCCTAAACAAACAAGGGGGTACGAGGAGTCAATCCTTATGGGAAAAGACGACGAAGATCCTATTTTGGTCAGAAAGAAATCTCTCATCCTTAACAGCGACACACTTAAAGGGAACCTCAAACCAACTGGCAGACTACCTCAGCAGGAAGAGGTTGGATGCGAACGAATGGTCATTAGATCAGGAAATATTTCAGCAGGTGACGTTACAGTGGGGCTGCCCAAACATAGACTTGTTTGCAAGGAGGGTGAATACAAAATGCCAACAATTTTGTGCCCTGTTTCCAGAGGACCTACCATGGAAAGTAGATGCCTTCTCGATCAATTGGGGAGAGGTAATGATGTATGCATTTCCTCCAGTTCCGTTGCTAGCACGAGTGATAAAGAAGATTATACAGGACAAGGCTCGAGTAATCTTAATAGCTCCACTGTGGCCAAAAAGACCATGGTTCACGTCACTGAGGGCACTAGCAGTAACAGATCCGATAATATTTCCTCCTCTACCACACTTGCTATCTCAGGGTCCAGTATGGCATCCGAATTTAGACAGGCTTCACCTTTCAGCTTGGAACCTGAGTGGGGCATCCTGAAGTCCAAAGGGTTTTCAGATGAGCTATCAGAAACTTTGATACAAAGTAGGAAGAAGGTGACTCGAAAAATATACCAAAAAGCCTGGAGAATATTTAACGACTGGTGTATGGAAAGATCCTTTAACATTACATCTCTTAAGTCCGTATTGGAATTTCTTCAGTGTGGATATAAGAAGGGTCTTAGTATCAGCACCCTGAAGGTACAGGTATCTGCTCTGAGCGTATTTTTAGAAAGACGGCTGGCAGAAGATCTAATTGTACGTTTTTTTTCAAGCTTTAAAGAGACTTAAGCCAGCAATTAAAACTAATGTACCTGCTTGGGATTTAAACATTGTTTTACAGGGTTTGTGTGAGGCTCCGTTTGAGCCATTTGCACAAATTTCAGACAAATTTCTTACCTTAAAGACCATATTCCTGTTGGCCATTACTTCAGCCAGGAGAATAGGTGAATTACAATCGTTATCTATTAGAGAACCTTACTGCACCATTTCGGAGGATAGAATAACATTGCGACCTGATGCAGCCTTTCTACCCAAGGTAGTTTCCTCATTTCACAGAAATCAGGAGATCTTCCTACCCTCCTTTTGCGAGAATCCTAGTAATAAGGAAAGGAAACTTCATTTCCTTGACGTAAGGAGATGTCTCATACACTACATGGAAAGAACAGGTCCCTGGAGGAAAACTGACGCGATGTTCACCCTATTTGCTGGAAAACAAAGAGGCAACAAAGCTTCCAAGGCAACGCTGGCACGATGGATCAAACAGGCTATAACATCGGCATATCAGGTTCAGGGAAAGCATTTAAGTTCTCCAATTAGAGCTCATTCCACAAGGGCAATATCAACCTCCTGGGCAGAGAGGGCAGGGGCATCTATAGAACAGATATGCAGAGCTGCTACCTGGTCAAGTCAGAACACTTTTGTGAAACATTATCGCCTAAACATCTCGGCTGCAGCAGACTTATCATTCGGAAGAAAGGTGCTGCAGGCAGTGGTCCCTCCCTAGATCCTATATCTTGTACATCGTCTCACCAGGGGTGCTGTCCAATGACGTTCTGGGAAAGACAACTTTACTTACGGTAACGTCTTTTCCAGTAGTCAGAAGGACAGCACCCCTGCAACCCGCCCTTCTTTTGGGTGGAATAATAATTATGTAAGTAAGCATCTATGCGGTCTGTGTCATCTTTTGTATTAACTGAGTTACTCATGGTAAGCTAGTGGCTTATGTATGGCTGCCTATTTGTTATGCAAATCTTTTCTTTTGCAGTTCCTGTCCACGATTGGGAGGGAGACAAGTCTCACCAGGGGTGCTGTCCTTCTGACTACTGGAAAAGACGTTACCGTAAGTAAAGTTGTCTTTTTTTATCACTAATTAGACTTACTTTGGGTGGTACATTATGCCAAGAATTATTTTATTCTAAATGTTTTTTAATGGAAAAATAAGAAATTTGGAAAAAATCCTTATTTTTCAGTTTTCGGCCATTATAATTTTTAAATATTGCATGCTACCGTAATAAAAATCCATGTAATTTATTTGCCCATTTGTACCGGTTATTACACCATTTAAATCAGTGTTTCTCAACATTTTATTGGTATGTACCCCTTATAAAACCCTGTACTCACCAAGTACCCCCTGGCATAGTAAATATTATCACAAGTACCCCTTAACAAATACATATTTAATCGTAGTACATAATTGGTTCTAAACAATTTCCAAGCATTTACTGTTGCTTTTAATTAGAAAAAAAATACTAATTTGGTGTTTATATAGGATTATAATTTTCTAAAACTCTAAATTTGTTACTCTTGGTCAAGTATATCAAGCCTGAGTACCCCCTGGAACCATCAGAAGTACCCCCTGGGGTACGCGTACCACATGTTGAGAAACTAGGATTTAAATGATGTCCCTATCACAATGTCTGGTGCCAATATTTTATTAGGAAATAAAGATGCATTTTTTTTCAGTTTTGCATCCATCACTAATAAAAAGCCCATAATTTATAAAGTAACAGTATTATAGCCTCTTGACATACATATTAAAAAAGTTCAGTCCCTAAGAAAACTATTTATGCATTTTACATAATTGTAAATTTTATTTTATTTTATTTTTTTACAAAAAAAATAAATGTTGGTAACTATTGGGGAGTGTGGGAGGTGAGGGGTTAATTTAAAATGTAAAAACAGGTCTTTGCATTTAAAAAAATGCTTTTAGATATAGTTTTACTATTTGGCCACAAGATGGCCTCAGTCTTTTTTTTTTTTTTTTATACGTCCTGTAAGCGAAATATGTATGCTTACAGGAAGTGTACTGAGGATGGGAAACGTTTGTTTATTAGAATGATCGTGCAGCTTCTCATAGAAAGGCGCCGATCATTGCTACGGGGACTTAGATCAATGGTTAGGAATTGCTTTCTCATTCATTGATCTCCTGGCGGGTAGATGGCAACACGAACGGGCGCACAAATAAGTGGGAGCAGGTACAGTAGTGGTAGCAGCGGGAGTACGTATATTTACTCCCCTGGGCGGTTAGATGAAGTCTGCAGGGGAGTAGATGTACTGTACTGGAGCTGTGAAGTGGTTAAATAATGGGAAAACGTGGGCTGTACACCAATCCACTGGGACTCTGCCAGTTGAAAGAGAGTCACAAAAGATAAGATAAAGGGATTTATCTATAACTGAACTTAATTCCCTTTGGACCCGAGGATGCATGCCATCCGGGCCAGGTGCCTTGTCTATTTTTAGTTTTAGTCTTGCCTTCACTTCTTCCTGCGTTAAGTATTTACTATTACAGTTGGAAGATTGAGACTTCTGCATCTGTAATTTGCAACAGTGATGTTTCCCTTGTGAAGACTGAAGCAAAGTAAGCATTTAATAACTCTGCCTTACCTTGGTCAACCACCATTGAGTTCCCACCCTCATCCTTTAGGAGTCCAATACAGTCAACCTTTCTTTCTTTTTTTTTCTTTCTTTTTTTTTTTGAGTTGATGTACTTGTAAAACTTCTTTGGGTTATATTTGATATCCCTAGCGAATTTGATTTTCAGCTTCAATCTTTGCCAGACTAATTTCTTTTTTACAATTTTTATTGCACTCCTTATAATTGCTTAATGCAGCCTCAGCCCCCTCCTGTTTTAGGACCTTATAGGCATTCTTTTTCTCCTTCATTTTATCTCTAACCTTTCTATTCATCCATAGAGGCCTTTTTTATGCCTAGACATTTTGTTTCCGTATGGGATATACATACTACAATATTGATTGCGAATAAGTTAAAAACTTGCCATTTCCCTTCAGTGTCGTCCCCTTGTAGTACATTATCCCAGTTCACCAAACTTAGTGCCTGCCTGAGTTGATCGAACTTTGCTTTTCGGAAATTCATAGTTCTAGTGGTCCCGCTGCCCAGCGGCCTATCAGTCACCAGATCAAACGTTATCATGTTGTGATCACTTTTTCCCAAATGTTCTTGAACCCTTTACATTGGATACATTATCTGGTCTATTAGAAATGATCAAATCCAGCAACGCATTCCCCCTAGTTGGTTCGGTTACCATTTGAGTCAAGTAATTGTCCTGTAGTGATGCCAGAAATCTGCTTTTACCAGAATGGGTAGCCTCAATACTCAAGTCACTGTCTGGAAAGTTGAAGTCACCCATAACTATGACCTCATTTTTACTTGCAGCTTTTTCAATCTGCTGTAGTAATTGCAGTTCTACAGCTTCATGAATATTTGGTGGCCTGTAGCATACCCCAATAAGCAATTGACAACCTTTATTTCCACCATGAATATCTACCCAAACGGACTCCACATCTTCACAATCTTCCTCCTCCATCTCATCGTTCAGGTCAGCTGTAAAATAATTTTTAACAAAGAGACAAACCCCTCCACTTTTTTCCCCTGTTCTATCCTTCCTAAACACGTTGTATCCCTCTAAATTTGCTATCCAGTCATGACTTTCATCCATCCATCCATGTCTCTGTTATTCCCACAATGTCATAGCCTTTGTCAATCAGAATGAACTCTAGTTCGTCAATTTTTACTCTCCTCTGCCTGATTGTGTATGCATTACCCACCTTTCTCCCAGTCTTTAGACACTCCCACTCAGCTCTGCAGTAGAACGTGCATTGTCAGCATCATTGTGTGATTCTGCAGAGCTTGTTTATTTGCAAGGATGGATTCCAGAAGCTTCTGGGGTGAGTGATTTTCTTAGTTTCTTAACATGAGAAATATTGGCTGATCAGAGATGGGGGGGAGGGGAAAACGGGAGGGAAAGAGGCTTCAGCATTATGTCCAGGGGGGAAAGGAAAGTAAGAAAGAATAAGTAAATGGCCAAACTCAGGATTTTAAAGAGGGGGGGGGGAATTCCTGAAAGGTCTTCCTCTGCCACGCACAATACAGTAATATGGTAATACATCATGCTTTGGTATACACAATGCAATCTCCCCTCCAACTGACAGGATCTGACAAATTATCTCTGACATGTCCAATCTGCCCCCAATCGACAATGGGATCGATCAGGAGCAGTTTGAATACAGATAATGACAATGAAGGGGAAAGTGAAGCATTTACACAGAAGAGCACATGGCTGTGCTCATACCTGACTCTGTTAAGTTTCCCAGAGCGGCTCCATGCTCTGTACACACACTGCTGCTCCATGCTCTGTACACACACTTCTGCTCCATGCTCTGTACACACACTGCTGCTCCATGCTCGGTACACACACACTGCTGCTCCATGCTCGGTACACACACTCTGCTGCTCCATGCTCAATACACACACTCTGCTGCTCCATGCTCGGTACACACACACTGCTGCTCCATGCTTGGTACACACACTCTGCTGCTCCATGCTTGGTACACACACTCTGCTGCTCCATGCTTGGTACACACACTCTGCTGCTTCATGCTTGGTACACACACTCTGCTGCTTCATGCTTGGTACACACACTCTGCCGCTCCATGCTCGGTACAGACACTGCCGCTCCATGCTCGGTACAGACACTGCCGCTCCATGCTCGGTACAGACACTGCCGCTCCATGCTCGGTACAGACACTGCCGCTCCATGCTCGGTACAGACACTGCCGCTCCATGCTCGGTACAGACACTGCCGCTCCATGCTCGGTACAGACACTGCCGCTCCATGCTCGGTACAGACACTGCCGCTCCATGCTCGGTACAGACACTGCCGCTCCATGCTCGGTACAGACACTGCCGCTCCATGCTCGGTACAGACACTGCCGCTCCATGCTCGGTACAGACACTGCCGCTCCATGCTCGGTACAGACACTGCCGCTCCATGCTCGGTACAGACACTGCCGCTCCATGCTCGGTACAGACACTGCCGCTCCATGTTTTGTACACACGCTGCTGCTCCATCCAAAGTCAACTGTAGCAGGGAAAGAAATGGGGCAGTGCTGTAAGCAGCAGGGTGCCTGCAGATATTCTGGTGCCTGTCCCCAGACACTGTAGCAGCCCTGGTCTGAGATGGGATTCTGGGCAGCTGTAACCCCCCTTCCCCCACGTTTGCCATGGAGTGTGGGGACTAGGATTCATTTGCTCTCTTTGTACACTCCCCTGCTGCTGAACTCTTTAGTCTTGGCACAAATTTGATTGGTATGTGATCTCTCGGAATTTTTCAGAATCAGTGCACTATTCTTCTGTTTTTCTGTGGATCTTTCTATATCGATATAGGGGACTTATTTTTTTTTTTTTTTATTACTGTGCTGGATTTTAATATCAATCTTGTTTGCTTCATTTTTTACAATTGTTTATACACACACAACGGCCTGATGAAGGGCACATAATAGCCCGCAATGATCATGTGCCGTTGCCTGAATCTATAATTGTTTACCACATCAAGCCAGAATAGTGTCTTTCAGTCTCATGAAAAGTCCCTTGCTTGGATATATTAAATTGTTCATGAAGATTGATTTCACGGATCAAACTTTTTATGAATACGTCAATTTTTTTATTTGTGCCAAGTGTTGCACTGCAAGATTGCGCTACAGTATCTTTATAGTCCTTTTCCTAAAGAACAGGAGGCGCCAGCAGGATAAAAATTCATAAAAGCTTTAAAAATGCTTGGAGGAAGTGGTGGGCTTGCCTCCCAAAAGCAGACAAGATATCCTGTTTTGTATCAATAAATACATTTATTAAACGGTACCCCAAATGAAAGTGCAACGTGTTTCGCAGGTCAAGCCTGCTTAATCAGGCAAAAATTGGGGACAACAGGAGACCTGTAGTAACGGAATTAGCGCCTCACTGAGGCGCTAATTCCATTGCTACAGGTCTCCTGTTGTCCCCAATTTTTAAAGCTTTTATGAATTTTTATCCTGCTGGCGCCTCTGTTCCACATTTAAACACACTGTGTCCACTCCTGGTGGAGGGGAGTGCTACCCCCATTCTTGGTTCTTTTCTACAGAGAGCGACTTCTTAGCCCTGAGTGAGGACAGGCCTAATCTCCTCACCTGCCTTTATAGAGGTTGCCTGAATGGCAACCCATGTTTGTGAGTATATTTTCTCTCACTTTACCATTAAATTATTTGTCTCAACATACTACACTATATTGGACTCTCGGTTTTCTCTTTTACCTTTTCCTAAAGAAATATATATGCATTTGCAAAACAGCCTGCAAACTATGCTATACAATATGTTTAAGGGTGATGTCACGGCAGGAAGTGAATATAACGGGAAGAGGTACCAGTAATCCTCCCTCCCATGAAGGAGGTTCAGCCAAAGGTGCCAGAGGAGGAGTCGGGGGGGGGGGGGGGGGGGGAGAGAGCAGTGCCAATGGGAGGTGAACCGAGAGGGGAACCCAGGAGGGGACGCAGCCAGAACAAACAGAACAAGGGCAAGTAGGGGTAGATGTGGTCAAACTTACAGATTTCAGACTTGAGCAATGCCATGTTTCCCTATTATCAAAGGGCCTCACATTTGCCACTATTCAAAAGGGGGATGAGTTTACGATATACAAGGACATTCTCTTCTTTTTGAGGCGCGTCCAATTAAGATTGATGTACAAAAATAAAAGCCCTTTGGGAAGAGGAATAGATGACGATAATGATAAAAACAAATATGAATGTCTTAAATCTGGAAGAAAGGGAGGCCCTGATGCTCCTTGAAAGTCTATGGGATGAAGGACATGTGGAAATGGAAAGTGGTGATGAAATGGGAGGCGATGAGGATACCATTGAAATACCATCGAGATTGAGAAAAAAAATCGAAATTCATGCTTCCACTTAGTTCAAATAGATTCATATCAGTATTTATGGAAACATTTAGTAAAGAACTAAAAACCATTGATTTTGACCCTGTGGAGGCACAGAATCTGACAAGAGAAAAATGAAAACAAAAAACACTTAGCGAGCTCCACCTCCTACACCTATACCCTAATGTCTACTGTGGGTATGCTGCAATAGTCCCAAATGTTGCACCAACATATATATTTAACAAGTCCTATAGCATACTATGTGCTGCCTCACAGTCCACTAATGATACGAAAGAGTTCCAAGTTCCACAGCACCCAGGTCCACTTCAATCTCCACGTCCTCATACAAGAAAGGAAACCGGAAAACAGAAGATCCTCATCGCATAGGCTGCCAAACAATCGAGCAATCGGCACCGACTATGGCCCGTGCACAATCCTAGCAGGTATCACCAATCGCTGTGCACACCACCACCCGGGGTAACCGCACTCACCCTGCAATGTGGCTGCCCAGACCCACAGACAGCTACTATCGCGTATAACTCCACACACGATCAGATTTTCCTATTCCAATCCGATTTACAGGTATGTCTCCCAAAAAAGAACAAATCGACAAATCATTGTGCAGGCTGCAATGCTGGTAAATATTGGGAAGTCCCACTAGCCAGGAATTGTCACCGTGCTTGTTTAGGGACCACCAATAACAAACTGTGTACCCCCACCTCCTGGGATTGTGCTCACCTTATTCACAGGCTGCCCAACAGACAGCTCAACAGCGTGTGTGCACAATCCTGTGACTCCCAGCAATCTTTATCACCTTGTTGTTAGACCTCCTCAGCTCCCAGTCAAATAACACAGCCCACTGCAACTAAAAGCTTCATATAGCATAAAACCCTTTACTTGAATAGATAAAAATCAGTAGCGCTACTCACAAACATATGTAAAAATCAGCATGTATCATTAAAAGTCCAGGACGTCTCCTTCATGCACTGCCGCTGCCTGCCCGCTAAGCCACGCCCTACGCGTTTCGTCTTACGACTCATCAGGGGCTCTGAGGAGGTCTAACAACAAGGTGATAAAGATTGCTGGGAGTCACAGGATTATGCACACACGCTGTTGAGCTGTCTGTTGTGTTGGGCAGCCTGTGAATAAGGTGAGCACAATCCCAGGAGGTGGGAGTACACAGTTTGTTATTGGTGGCCCCTTAAACAAGCACGGTGACAATTCCTGGCTAGTGGGACTTCCCAATATTTACCAGCATTGCAGCCTGCACAATGATTTGTCTATTTGTTCTTTTTTGGGAGACTTACCTGTAAATCGGATTGGAATAGGAAGATCTGATCGTGTGTGGAGTTATACGCGATAGTAGCTGTCTGTAGGTCTGAGCAGCCACATTGCAGGGTGAGTGCGGTTACCCCGGGTGGTGGTGTGCACAGCGATTGGTGATACCTGCTAGGATTGTGCACGGGCCATAGTCGGTGGAGGATTGCTCGATTGTTTGGCAGCCTATGCGATGAGGATCTTCTGTTTTCCTGTTTCCTTTCTTGTATGAGGACGTGGAGATTGAAGAGGACCTGGGTGCTGTGGAACTTGGAACTCTTTCATATCATTAGTGGACTGTGAGGCAGCGCATAGTATGCTATAGAACTTGTTAAAAGAGAAAAATGCCCTACGAGAATTGAGAGGCCAGGGGAATCATCATACAACAGAGTGACAAAGGAGGGAATGTGGTCCTGTGGAGAGAAGAGGATTATTTGCTTGAGGCAAATCTCCATCTGATGAGTGAAAACGTATATAAAAAGGCCTCACTGGGGACCCGGGAAGGCCTGATCTCAAAAGGGGAGTATGGCCCAGTGCACACCGAGCGGATCTGCCGGCCGCATCCGCCTGAAAATCCGCTTGGCTAATGTATTTGAATGGGCTGGTGCACACCGGCGGTTTGAGGTTTTTAGCAAACCCACAAACGTGCCTCCTTCTGCACCTTTGCGGTTTGCTAAAAACCTCAAACCGCCGGTGTGCACCAGCCCATTCAAATACATGAGCCAAGCAGATTTTCAGGCGGATGCGGGCAGCGGATCGCATCCAAATCCGCTCGGTGTGCACTGGGCCAAATTTCGCAATCCGCACCAAAAACCGCTAGCGTTTTGTGGATCTGGTATCGGTTTTTGTGTGCACTGGGCTTATGAGTATATGAAGATCTATGACTGTGAGACCAGCGTTGTATTTCGTCCTGAAGTTGCATAAGAACAAAGAAAAGCCCCCTGGATGCCCGATTTTGTCGGGAATAGGAGGTCCCACAGAGAAAATCGGTCTTGTTCAAAACATCCCCTCGTATGTTCAAGATTCCAGGGATGTACTTAAAGAGAACCCGAGGTGTGTTTAAAGAATGTTATCTGCATACAGAGGCTGGATCTGCCTATACAGCCCAGCCTCTGTTGCTATCCCAACCCCCACTAAGGTCCCCCTGCACTCTGCAATCCCTCATAAATCACAGCCGTGCTGTGAGACTGTGTTTACATCTGTAGTGTCAGTCTCAGCTGCTCCCCCGCCTCCAGCATAGCTCCGGTCCCTGCCCCCGTCCCTTCCCTCCAATCAGCAGGGAGGGAAGGGATGCAGGCGGGGACTGGAGTTCTGCAGGAGGCGGGGAGAGCAGCAGACTGACACTATAGAGATAAACACAGCCAGCTCTGACAAGCTGTTTGTCAGCAGCGTGGCTGCGATTTATGAGGGATTGCAGAGTGCAGGGGGAGCTTAGGGGGGTTTGGGATAGCAACAGAGGCTGGGCTGTATAGGCAGATCCAGCCTCTGTATGCAGATAATATTCTTCAAACCCACCTCGGGTTCTCTTTAAGGTCATCTCTGGGATCACGGTTCCCCTGGGGGCCCTCCTGGTGGGGATAGACGTGGAGTCTCTCTACACGTCGATTCCCCACAGGGTGGGCCTCGAGGCAGTATCATTCTTCCTTGAGGAGTCATACCCATCTTTGGTTGAACATAATTGTTTGATCATTGACTTTTTACAGACTGTATTTGGAAAAATCGACTTCCTTTATTTGGGGGGAAGAGGGGGCTTCTATCACCAGGTGGCCGGGACGTCTATGGGGGCTGCATGTGCGCACGAGCCTTTAAAACCAGAATCCTGGAACATACAGTATGTCTAATGTACAGTGAGGAGAGGGCCAGCGCATACCACAACAGGCTGCATCTGAAATCGCCAACAGCTCACATGTGCAGCACCTCTAATAAGCTATCCGCACAATTGGCATTCAAATCAGATGCAAAACATATGCATAACTATTACTTGCCATGCAATCAGGATGCATGGTAAGTAATAGTAGTTATGCATATGTTTTGCATCTGATTTGAATGCAAATTGTGCAGATAGCTTATTAAAAGTGCTGCACATGTGAGCTGTTGGTGATTTCAGATGCAGCCTGTCCATTAAACTGTAAGTTACACATTTTTGCTTAGCTGCTCCCAGGTTTATACATATGTTGTTTTTAACTTGGGTTAGGCTACTTGCCCGGAGGTTTACCTCACCATGGTGCAAGTGTCCAGTATATTATACTTATACTTATAATAGAGACGGTGCATGCAGGAGCGATTAACCAGTCAATTGCAGCATGTTTTTAGGGATGCGCAAACCCCACCCCCCTCCTGTTTCCTAATATGTCTAATTTAAATAGTATAAACGTAAACAATGGTCCCTTAAGAGAACATTACAAACAATGCCATGGAGGTAGATTTAAGGGTAGCAAGGTACTTGGGCTGATGCCAATTAAAAAAGGTGTTAGAAAATATAGAAAGTAAGACGTGCTGAAACAATGTGGATATACAGATTGGATACTTTATCACCAAATGGATTAAACTCAGAAATCGATTATTCAGTGTATCTGGAATAATCGTAGGACTGATGGGTTATTGTAGATTTGGAATTCTGGTATGATGTGCTGGCCTGGCTAATAGCCACGGCTGCATTTGGGTGCTCAGTATGTGTGTATAAGCACGACAATAATTAAAATTTTATAGCCGGTCTGCTGGGGAGCTATGCCATTGTGCGGAGCCCCTTAAAATTATTAAAATCATAAAATGTAAAATTAGAAAAATTTTGAAGTGCTGTCATGATGCCGAGCAGGCATGATGTAAGCAGAATGGATTAATAAAAGGATTAAATCATTAACAACTGGCCCGATGGCACCCTATGCACGGACCCCAGTCTCAAACCCTGATTAAATGTGCAGTCCCCTTTAATGATGATAATACAGCATGTCATAATTTCCCGCCTTGAGTACTGCAATGCCCTGGTGTCTGGTCTCCCTATGACCCGAACAGCCCCACTGCAGTCCATCATGAATGTGGCAGCCAGAATTATCCACTGCTCCCATCGCTCCACCACGGCGGATCCCCTCCTTGGATCCCTCCACTGGCTTCCTATCCAGTCCAAAATCAGATTCAAGATACTGTGTCTGACCTACAAATCTGCCCACAAAACCTGTCCAACCTACATTCCCAATCTTACTCAGGGGTACACACCTAGCCGCTCACTCCGCTCTTCCAATGAACTTCGCCTAACCGCCCCCCGCATCACCCAGTCCCATGCATGCCTCCAGGACTTCTCAAGAGCTGCTCCAACACTATGGAACTCCCTACCTCCGCCCATTAGGGCAGCCCCCTCCTTCAACATCTTCAAGGCCCTAAAAACTCACCTTTTCACTCTGGCCTACTACCCCCTCACAAGTGCTCTAAACCCACAGCTGAACCCTGGTCCCCTACCTTTCGTGTCCTTACCTCTCCCTTTAGATTGTAAGCCTTTGGGCAGGGTCCGCCTCCTTTTGTGTCCTACCTGATCATGCACCTCCATTACTGTGAACCCATGCTATGCATCGGAATGAATCTTTTTTTTTTTTTTTTTTTTTTTTTTCAAACTCAGCACACAGACCCAAATTCATGAGTAATCAGTTACATGTGGCATTAGCAATACTATTTTATTGCCGTACCCCTGAACTGAATTGTGTGATCATCGTGGTTTGGTAGAAGCTACATACAAGCATTTTCGGTCTTTTTCACACCCTGTTGCTGAGCCTGGTATTTGGCTATCCTTCTCAAAAACACAACCTTCACCCATACAACCACACCCTCTTACACATGCCCTTTTCTCCCATGCCCTTCTCCCCTCCCCAGCCACCCCTTCAGATGACCTAACTAAGGTTAGTTGTGAGGCTTCTCCACACTTCTTCACATCTGGCTGCATGTCCCCGCCCCTCATTCATACATAGTTCATCCATCCCAACAAACCATTCCCTTGTATCCAAAGTGGCCGGATTTTTCCAATTATTAGCAATAATGCTTTTAGCCACTATTGTGCCATATTCTTTGATCAGTAGGCATCCGGGGCTTTCTTTTTTTTTTCCATATCTGTATAACTAAAGATTGCTTCTTTTGGTGTAAGCTCAAATTTTTCTTTTAGCAGTTTCCCAGCCAGGAGGCAAATATCATCCCAGAATTTTTTGACAATCGGGCACCCCCACCACATGTGCAGAGTATCTCCATCCCCCTGTCCACATCTCCAGCACATCACCCTGCGCCTTGCAAACCTGCTAACACAAAGTGGTGTCATATACCATCTACCAATTGTTTTAAATTGTATCAATTGTAACCTTGGGTCCTGAATTTTAAAATTATTTGCCCATGTTTGTGGCCAAGCTCCTTCCAGACTTCATCGGAATGAATCTAACTTGCCTAATCTCCATGCTCCCATCCAGTGACTGACTAAGCATTACCTTGTACTCATACTGTGCTGCTTGATCTGGTCTTTTTTTGTATTCATGAATTGTCATTTTGCTGTATGTCACACCTAAATATTGTCTGTAACCTAAACTAATGTCCAGCGCTGCGCAATATGTTGGCACTTTATAAGTACAATAAAAATAAAAAAAAATAATGTCACGGAGGATGGAGAGTGGATGTATTAATGAGTGGCTCAAATTGCTGTGTACAGTGTATATCCATATATGCTATGAACAGGAATCTTCCTGCAAGTAATATTATGCAGCTATGCACCAAAAATGATTAATGAAATTAAGCCTGTGAATATCAAAATTAACATTCTGCAGTATCACACCTGAAGTTATGTGGCTGTGTAGCCCTCAGGTGGCAAAATGTTTATATGGTGATGTATTGACAGTTGTGTGTAATATTCGCTTGGTAGGCAAAATTTCACCTTGCTACAAAGAGTCGTAGCCACTGTAGAACCAAATAGGCGCATTAGATGGCGCACGCGAGCATATAGTTGCATGCAGTTGCCGGTCGCTTAGCAACCTATACACAGAGTGGGGAAGATCCTGGAAACTGCGCGAGAGGCAGTGCGAACGCAGTGTACAGGGGTGGCGCGCGACCAAGACTGAGGAAACTAGTTATAACCAGTTCTCCTCACAGTGCAGTGAGTCAGGCGGCGGTGAGCGAGAGGAGGCCCGCAGCACAGCAGCCGTAGCAGCTACCTCAAGATGCTACTGAGGGGCCTGGCGGCAGCTATCCAAACGCAGAGCGAAGCAGTACCTTAGAGAGAGAGAGAACATGACGACAGCTAGGAACAGATAGAGCAGAGAGGCTGTTTCTACTTTAATGTGCCACAGTCCGGAAAGTAGTAGTCAGCAAAGACAAAAAGAGCAGGAATTCAGTGTTAATTGCCTGAAGAGAGTGACAGTTAACCACAGTATACTGAATTCTTTCCTCTGATTAAAGTGGCTAATTTGAATCTGCCTGTCTGTTATGAACTGAAAGAAACCGCAACCTCTACATGATAAACACTTTATTTCTGCAATACAGCACTGTTATTGCCTGAAGAATTAAGACTGCCCAGGTTAGATCCCAGTTATTGTGAACTATGTTGCCAGGGAGTGAATACCCTCCATGAAACCCCTCAGTTGATATGTAAGCTCAGCCGCCAGTTGTGATAGGGGCTAACACAGTCTGACAGGCAAATGGCTCACAATCACTAAAGCTGGCCATACACTGGCCCGATTTGCCGCCGTTTCGACAGCAGATTCAATCACTGGGATCGATTCTGCTGCCAATCGTTCGCGCTACACGCCGAATTTCGGTCCATTTCGTCCGATCCAGTCGATGGCTCCGTGCGGAAAATTACCGTCGATCGCCCGCGGGTAGGGAGCGCGTCGCTAGCGGCGTTCGAGTACCCAACGACCGACGCAATAGAGCCGCATACATTACCTGCTCTGCCGGCACGACTACCCCCGGTCACCGCTGCTCCGTGTCCGCGCTGGTCTCCGGCATGCTTCAGTTCCTCCTGCCCAGCAGGAAGTTTAAACAGTAGAGGGCGCTCTACTGTTTAAACTTCCTGCCGGGCAGGAAGAAGTAAAGCATGCTGGGCCTGGAGACCAGAGCGGAGACAGAGCAGCGTGATTGGGGGCAGTCGCGCCGGCGGAGCAGGTAATGTATGCGGCGGCAGGGGGAGCGGCGGCAGCAGCACCACCACCACAACAGATTGTGAACAGTTTTAGGCTGAAATCGGTTCACAATCTGTTTGCAGTAAAAGTAGCCATACGATCCCTCTCTGATCAGATTCGATCAGAGAGGGATCTATCTGTTGGTCGAATCTGATGGCAAATCGACCAGTGTATGGCTACCTTAAGTCTCTGTTACAAACAGCCCAACAGTAAAGTGAATAATAACTGGTTGATGCTCTACCAAAGTGCAAGGCCTGTGAAGAAGAAAAAGAGAGAGAATGTTTAAGATAAGGAAAATCTTTGTGTCAGTTAGACACAACAAGGTCTGTAACCTACCAGCTGAAAGAGGAGATTTTGTAATTGAGTCACTGCATCCTGTGAAAGTAAAAGAACTGAAGTGAAAGGAAAACAGCACCTAATAGAGAGAAGGAGTCAATCAGAGATTTATCTTCAATTGTTAAACTACACATCTAGCTTGGAATCTAAGTAGCAAAAAGAGAGAGCTGTGTCACCTGAGAAAATATTGGTGCTATACCTGGGTTCATTTGTTTCCTTTTTTCTTTTATTCTTTATTTCTTTAATTTTTATTCGTTTATTTCGTTATTTTTATTTCATTTGTTTTTGTTTT
Organism: Hyperolius riggenbachi; assembly: GCF_040937935.1. Taxonomy (NCBI): domain Eukaryota; kingdom Metazoa; phylum Chordata; class Amphibia; order Anura; family Hyperoliidae; genus Hyperolius; species Hyperolius riggenbachi. The sequence continues at coordinate 353,562,461 of NC_090649.1, read as the reverse complement.
GTTTGAATCCACGAGAGAGAGAGAGAATCAGAGAAATTCTTTAAGCCCAAGGAGTGGAAGTTATTTCAGTGCCATAAAAAGAGAAACTGTAATATAGGTTTTGCTGAGCAATATAGCTTGGACTTGGTAACAAGGGCCAGAGACTGCTTAGATCTGAAGTTGCTCAGTAGACCTGTTTCTGCCCAAGTCTGTATCCACCAGCATATGGTACTGTGATACAGAAAAAAAAAGCTAAAAGGAAGAACTGTTATAACACTTGTTACAAATAAATAAGCTACAAGTAACCTGAATTTCGTTCCGCAGCTTTTACCGGTGCACCGGCTGTGAAGAGGAGAAGATTTGATTGATGGATAGGTTATGTGAAAGAATATATATGTTGAAAGTTATTATTGGTTGAATATTTACCAGTTGACCATACCAATAACATAGATATAGCTCCGTGCACAGGAGTAGCTTTAAAGTTTAAACATGGAGTGCAAAAGGCCAGTTGATTTGCAACAGTTCATGAAAAAGAAAAAAGGGGCCTTGCACATCACTTAAAACTTCACTTTTAATAGATCCAGGTAAAAGGCATACATTACATCTCCATTTGAAGTGGAAAGAGAGGTACAGGCAGTATAGGGAGGTCGACAGCCGTTTCGCGCCGGTTATGTGTAGTGGCGCATCATCAGGACAACCACCCCCTATGTCATCTCCCCTTAAATAAGTATAGGTATAACACTCACCCTATGAGAGCAGCCGCCATCAATTAGCCCTGGGTGTGCCATAGGTGTATGGAACGCACGCCAACAGCACCGCCGTTTCACTTATAACTTCCTTGCCGTGGAGCGCATACCCGGAAGAAGACGTCACGTCCGTACGGCGTCTAAAATGACTCACAACATCGGGTCAATGCGTCAGGTATGACGCTTCACGTCCTAGCATGCGTATCCCAAAGGGGAAGAGAAAAACTCCCCACCAGAGGGCAGCAAAGGGCCGTTTAACCATACACCCAAATACATGTAGCCACCCAGGCTACAAAGTCAGTCACTCTGCTGCCATCTAGTGAACCAATATATAATTGCATCCAAAATAAACATCAATATGGCAGCAGATAGACTCCCATTCTAATATAGATGGCAGATGCTCACAGATTACACCAGTGTCCAAGAAATTATAAATAAGTCTCCAAAGACCACATAGAGTTACTAAAGCCAGTCCATCTCCCTGGGGAGGGGGAGAAAAGAAAATTGAAAGAGTAAAGCTATTTCACATTTGTATATATATTTATATATATAAATTGAGTACTCACCCCCCACATGAGATGGACCGGACAACAGGACCCAAGGTGATTCTGTTTGGGCAACAAACCATTAAAATAGAAAACTTTTGAAGAGAAACAACAAAAGCAGGATACTAATAACCATTAAAAACAAGAAATATCTCAGATAAATACGGCCAAATTATTCCTTTCATTAAGGCCCAAAGGTCCAACTGCATCGAAGTAAGAGATCCAGTAGCTCTCCCTCTGCAAAAGCCTACGATGCCAATCACCCCCTCTTTTGTCATGCCCCACTTGTTCTAAACCTAGGAATCTCAGTTTGGTCACATCACTATTATGGACCTCCCGCATGTGTTGTATAACCCTAGGGCAACCCTCTCCGCTGTGGACTGACCTGCAATGTGCCTGGTATCTATCCTTAAGCATATTCGTGGTTTCTCCCACGTAAATATGCCTACAAGGACATACAAGTGCATAGACCAGGCCTCTGGTGCGACAGTTAATGAACTGTTTTATCCTGCACGTCCGCCCAAAGCGGGTAAAGATATCACCCAATTCAATAAAATTACAGCAGGAACACCTTTGGCATCTGAAATTTCCTTTGGGACGATTGGAACCTAACCAACATGAAGTTTGTGGGCTAGTGAATTCACTGTGTGAAAGTTTATCCTTTAGATTTGGAACTCGTTTATAAGAAATACAAGGATATAGGGTACTTCTCGATTTTAACATTTTATCCTGTTGGATAATCCACCAATTTTTTCTAATCGTTTGTTGAATACACTGAAACATAGGAGAATATGTGAAATGCATAAAAAATCTCTCTTGTGAAGCAGAGCCACTGGGCCTCTTAGTATGTGTTAACAGTGAAGTTCTATCTCTAGAGGCAGCCCTAGAAAATGCCCGTTGAATATCTTGTAATTGGTACCCTCTTTGCTGCAACCTTTGTCCTAGATCATCTGACTGTTCTAGAAAATCTTCCCAACAACTGGCCCTTTGCTGCCCTCTGGTGGGGAGTTTTTCTCTTCCCCTTTGGGATACGCATGCTAGGACGTGAAGCGTCATACCTGACGCATTGACCCGATGTTGTGAGTCATTTTAGACGCCGTACGGACGTGACGTCTTCTTCCGGGTATGCGCTCCACGGCAAGGAAGTTATAAGTGACACGGCGGTGCTGTTGGCGTGCGTTCCATACACCTATGGCACACCCAGGGCTAATTGATGGCGGCTGCTCTCATAGGGTGAGTGTTATACCTATACTTATTTAAGGGGAGATGACATAGGGGGTGGTTGTCCTGATGATGCGCCACTACACATAACCGGCGCGGAACGGCTGTCGACCTCCCTATACTGCCTGTACCTCTCTTTCCACTTCAAATGGAGATGTAATGTATGCCTTTTACCTGGATCTATTAAAAGTGAAGTTTTAAGTGATGTGCAAGGCCCCTTTTTTCTTTTTCATTTACCAGTTGACCATTGTTTCAGGTCACAAATAAATTCTTGATATTCGCATTTACGTCAGTGTCTGGTGGGTTCCTCTCAGTTGGGACGGAATAAGATTCAAAACAGGTTACAGCTGTAGGAGGAACAATGACATCTAATCCATGAACATTGAAACAAGTATCCAGGGCCTCCATGTGTACATATACATGTAAAAAAACGAAGTTTGCATCGTAAATAATAACCTTATAAAGATGTGCATCTATGTATATGAATGATGGGCATCCTTCCAGGATCTAAGATGGTCCTGGTGAGCCTGATCAGGTGACCGCTCTGATGTGCATATCAGAGGACTGGAACCTCCCCACCACACCCCATACCTTGAGAAAGGCTGTGATTGGCCGAAACATGTGGGGCTATAGGACGCCGAACCTCTCCTGTCTGTGGTCCCTTGCTGATCCCCGCTGACTAGCCACGTGGGCGCGGATAGATCACGGGACAAACTACGCACATCCAAGGAAGGGGATCCCCTTGCCTTGCACAACTGTCTGAGACGCCCGCAAGTCGTAAGTACTCACATAGGATTTACAGGATGGCTGTCTGAGTTGCGGTGGGTGGGAGATCAGGGGCGCTTACCCCGACCAAGCACTCATATCCAACCTGTCTTTTCAGTTGTTGCTCTATAGAGAGTAAAGCATTACCTTTGTACTTACTAACAGACTGCAATCACTGTGCTGACATGTAGTTGGACATTCAGGATTGATTATCCTACTCATTGATGCAAACTGTGGCTGGATGCTTAAACCTGACCAACCTGCTTATTGCTGCTAACAACTGTCGCTTGATTGCAAGATCTATCTTTTGTTTTGTTTAACTGTAATTTTTGGATTACATTAATTATCGACCAGGATTTGTGGTATCTCACAGTTAAAGTGACTGGAGGTCATTTGAATGTTGCAATGTGGCCAAATATCAGTGACTTTAGGCTGCTTTCACAGTTAGACGTTACAGGCGCACGTTAGTGCAGCCTGTAACGCCAGCCCACCACACAGCAAGGAAAAATCAATGGGCTGCTCACAGCGCCCACGTTGCGTTACATTGTAACGCAGCACATAGAAATAATGTGCTGCATGCTGTGCGTTATACGCGGCTAAGCCGCGTTAGACAGTTTGCACATGCTCAGTAGTATTGGAGGAGAAGGGGTAAGAGGTCTCCCCCTTCTCCTCCTCGGCCAGCCACATGGCTAATTAATATTCACTGCACACCCGTGACGTGCAGTGTTTACTTCCTGGAGCGCCGCTCTGTTCGGCGATTTGCCGGCGGGAACACGTGATGCCGCATGCGTCCAAGAGTACACATCACAGCATCACAGGACGCATGAAGAGCCGCTTAACGCGGCTCTTCTTGGCGTCCAGCAGCAACCCCACTATGCTTTGCGTTAGAGGCAAGTTATGCGACCTTAACGTCGTCCTTAACGCAACGTCTTAGTGGGAAAGAAGCCTAAGTGCATAGTGTAGCTGCAGCATCTATGTAATCAAATACTCAGAGTGGATGTCTATTACAGGCTGTATGTGTGTGAAGGTCTATGAGCTGGAGATCCCATTGATGGATGGTGTGAGAGTTTGTGCAGTCCTACCATTATGTTTTTAAAATTGTTTTTGGTGTGGTGGTCGTGTGTTACATTGAAGGCTGTTCAATAAAGATTATCCAATCGTTATAGTGTTGGTAACTTCGGAAGTCCAACGCATCGCCAGAACCCTTCGGGATCCACCCTCAGAGAACACCTCCACCGAAAGGCAGCGGACTACCTGGCATTCAGGCCTAGTTTACATTATGAATCGCCAAGCACTGAGCGATTTATTGAACTATTTTGAAAGCGTTTTTCTAAGCTCTTTCAGAGTGATTTTCGCTTAGAAAAGTGCTTTTCTAAGCGCTTTTGTGTATCCTTTTTATTTCCACTTCCTGTTAGTCTGGAAGTGAACTTTTTGCCCGGAAATTAATAAATACAATGTTTGTATTCATTAAAAGTGCTTGGGAAATCGCCTTTCAAAGTGCTTTGTTAAGCTCTTAGCGATTTCCCTATCCTATCTGTTGAATTGCATAGTGGTAGTTACATAGTTACATTGGTTGAAAAAAGACATACGTCCATCGAGTTCAACCAGAGAACAAAGCACAACACCAGCCTGCTCCTTCACATATCCCTGTTGATCCAGAGAAAGGCGAAAAACCCTTACAAGGCATGGTCCAATTAGCCCCAACAGGGAAAAAAATTCCTTCCCGACTCCAGATGGCAATCAGATAAAATCCCTGGATCAACATCATTAGGCATTACCTAGTAATTGTAGCCATGGATGTCTTTCAACGCATGGAAAGCATCTAAGCCCCCTTTAAATGCAGGTATAGAGTTTGCCATAACAACTTCCTGTGGCAATGCATTCCACATCTTAATCACTCTTACTGTAAAAAACCCTTTCCTAAATAAATGGCTAAAACATTTTTCCTCCATGCCAGATCATGTCCTCTAGTCCTTTGAGAAGGCCTAGGGACAAAAAGCTCATCCGTCAAGCTATTATATTGCCCTCTGATGTATTTATACATGTTAATTAGATCCCCTCTAAGGCGTCTTTTCTCTAGACTAAATAAACCCAGTTTATCTAACCTTTCTTGGTAAGTGAGACCTTCCATCCCACGTATCAATTTTGTTGCTCGTCTCTGCAATATCTTTTTTGTAATGTGGTGCCCAGAACTGAATTCCATATTCCAGATGTGGCCTTACTAGAGAGTTAAACAGGGGCAATATTATGCTAGCATCTCGAGTTTTTATTTCCCTTTTAATGCATCCCAAAATGTTGTTAGCTTTAGCTGCAGCGGCTTGACAAACGCTCTGAAAATGGTGCAGGGAGCTGCATTTGTGATTGGATAGAAAGCTCATCGCTTATGTGAGAATACTCACATAAGCGAATATTACACAAGCGATTTTTAAAATAGCCAGCTTAAGAAAAAAGAGAGCCCCTAATGTGAACAAGCCCTAACTGCTGATATCGACAATCTGAGTGGTGAAGAACCCTTGGACTACTGGGTGTGCATGCTTGACCTGTGGCAAGAGTGTCCACAATTTGTCATCAAACTTTTGGCTTACCCCGCCTCAAGTGCCTTGTCATAAAAGACCTTCAGTGCAGCAGGAGGGATTGTCACTGACCAGATGTAGCCTAAGTGTTGATTACCTGACCTTTTTTTTTAAAATTGAGGTATGGATGTTGGAGGGTTACTGCACATCAGAAGACTTGTGACAGTCACCACACAGCTGTCCTTATCCGCTACCACCAATGGTCCAAACCGCAATGTTGTCGAGAAAAAATTTATAGAGTTGAATCCTGAATTTTTCAGGCCGCTGCAACAAAACCTAATTTTTCAGGCAGGCATGGTACATGCCAATTTTTTTTTTTTTTTGGTCACAAATGTTTTTATTTTTTATTTATTTATTTTTTAAAGTAACAAGATAGATGCTTTCCAAAGAACATTTAGAAACATACGTGTAATGGTTAAGGTACAGTAAAGTCTGCATAAGCAGAGATAGTTTCCATATATGTAGGAATAGGTGTCAGCAGCACAAGGCAACATATACAGACACCCCATTAAGTCAACAATTAGCTCATGTCAAAAATTATTACCAGGGCCACCGCAGATATGGTGGCTTAAATGCTTTTGACTGTTAGTACCTTAAATCTAAGTGTAATGCTTTAAGCATTATACAATTGGAGAAATACTTAGGGAGGAAAGTATCCTCCGTTTCTGTTAGCCCAACAACTGAGGGCTATTGAAGCTGGGGAGTGGATGGGACAGAACCATCCAGTGAAGGGAGAGAGAGGTGGAAGAAGGAAAGGACAGAGAATTAAAGGAATGAAGGAAGGGGTGTCATTCGCCGAGACACTAACACCTTAAAGGGGTTCTTTCACGAATGAGGAAAAAATTAAAAAGTGGTTTATGCATAAACTATTAACCACCCTGGCGTTCTATTAAGATCGCCAGGGCGGCTGCGGGAGGTTTTTTTTTTAAATAAAAAAAAAACTATTTCATGCAGCCAACTGAAAGTTGGCTGCATGAAAGCCCACTAGAGGGCGCTCCGGAGGCGTTCTTCCGAGCGCCCAGAATAAACAAGGAAGGCCGCAATGAGCGGCCTTCCTTGTTTTGCTTACATCGTCGCCATGGCGACGAGCAGAGTGACGTCATGGACGTCAACCGACGTCCTGACGTCAGCCGCCTCCGATCCAGCCCTTAGCGCTTTCCGGAACTTTTTGTTCCGGCTACGCTGGGCTCAGGCGGCTGGGGGGACCCTCTTTCGCCGCCGCTCGCGGCGGATCACCGCAGAGCGGCGGCGATCAGGCAGCACACGCGGCTGGCAAAGTGCCGGCTGCGTGTGCTGCTCTTTATTTGTTGAAAATCGGCCCAGCAGGGCCGGAGCGGCAGCCTCCGGCGGTGATGGACGAGCTGAGCTCGTCCATACCGCCCGGCTGGTTAAACATCCTAGTAAAATAGTGTAAAAAGTTTTTTTTTTTTTTTTTTAAATGAATGGTTTCATCAATATAACATGTATTGTAAATAGTGACTGATGACGGCTGGGAGGCTAATCCATTTGTTAGGGGTGTTTTTTTTATTACTTTCTTTTCACAACCATAACTGCTGCCTACATAGTTTTCAGCGGTATAACCCACTTCTAGCAGAAATAGCCATTATAACCCTTAAGGTAGCCATACACTGGTCGATTTGCCATTAGATTGACCAGCTGACAGATCCCTATCTGATCGAACCTGATCAGAGAGGGATCGTATGGCGGCCTTTACTGCAAACAGATTGTGAATCGATTTCAGCCTGAAACCGATCACAATCTGTGGAGCTTCCGCCTGTCCCCCCCCCCCCCCCCCCCCTGCATACATTACCTGAAGCTGGCTCCGGGTCCTCTTCTCCGCGCTGCACCCCACACCGCATCCCAGCGTACACTGTGTCACTCCGTGACCAGGAAGTTCAAATAGAGCGCCCTCTATCTGAACTTCCTGGTCACTGCAGTGACACAGGAAGTTAATGTACGCTGGGATGGAAGCAAGAGAGAAGACGCGGAGAAGATGCCCGGAAGCCAGCGTCAGGTAATGTATAACTATCGGATTGGCCGCCGCTAGCGACGCGATCCCTACGGAAGTAACCCGCACGGCGCGATCGACGGACCGATCCGATTTCGGGAGGAAATCTGATCGGCGGGTGCGTTTACCGCAAACGATTGGCAGCAGATTCGATCCCAGTGATCGAATCTGCTGTCGAATCGGCGGCAAATCGGGCCAGTGTATGGCCAGCTTAATAGGTGAGCTCCGCTGAGCTGCTGAATATGTGTATACATTGTTGCTAGGCAACCAGACCCCAGGTGCAGAGACTCGTTTTGTGAAGAGTCATAAGCTTTGTCAGATTCGATTCAATTTGATTTGATTCATTGATATGATTTGATTCACTCTAACATGTCCGATTCATGATTCAATTCGATTCAAATTGAATCGAATCATGAATTGGACATGTCAAATTGAATCAAATCAATGAATCGAATCTGACAAAGAATCATATGGTGTAGATGGGACTGATTCTCCCAGCAGCTTATGACTTTTCACAAACGAGTCTCTGCACGGGTCTGGTTACCTAGCAACAATGTAAACACATATTCAGCAGCTCAGCAGAGCTCAGCAGTTAGGGTTATAACGGCGATTCCTGCTAGAAGTGGGTTATACCACTGAAAACTATGCAGGCAGCAGTTATGGTTGTAAAAAAAAAAAACACCCCTAACAAATAGATTAGCCTCCCAGTCCTTCATACGTCACTATTTACAATACATGTTATATTGATGAAACCATTCATTTTTAAAAAAAAAACTTTTTATACTATTTTAGAAGGATGTTTAATAGTTTATGCATAAACCACTTTTTATTTTTTTCCTCATTCGCGGAAGAACCCTTTTAAGGTAATGAATGTAAGTACTATACTGCAGTAAGCGAGGTCGGGAGCCAATGGGAGTAGTAAGTAAAGTAAGGCTTCCAGATTTTTTCAAATTGTGGGAGAGAGTCGTCTAGGGTGGCTTTAATTTTTTCGAAACCGTGCATGGCTCAGATTAGTTTTGAAGGAGTTAAAGAGAAGTGAAGGAGTCTTCCATGAACCCGATATCACTCTTTTGGCAGTGAGGCATATATGCATTAATAGCAGGGCTGTGGAGTCGGTACAAAAATCCACCGACTCAGACTCCTCAGTTTAGGATTCCACCGACTCCTCAACTCAGACTCCTCTAATTTGCATATTACAATCTTGTTGATTGAAAGTATATAACATTAAATTTGTCTCTTAACTGCCAACGCTTAGGAATTTTAAGACAACTGAAGTGAGAAGGATATGGAGACTGCCTTATTTACTCCCTTTAGTCATAGACTAAAACTAGTCCTTGGTAAGAGTACTGTGGGTACATGTAAGAGTGATGTGCAGGTATTCTGCAAGGGAATAAGGAGATTCTTCCTCTATTACACATTCTTCATGCACAATCTGAACCAGGTTTATGGGTGATAGACAACACCTCTGTGTTCAATGTGCACAACATTCTCAGTGGATTCTCTGCAGCTCTGTGGAGAGTGCATATGGAGAGTATAGTACTACTAGTATAGTACTACTAGTAAACCTGAGACAGATGAAATTAACCTATTTTGGTTCCTGGACGTAATTTCTACGTCCAGGAACCATGCGCGCTCCCGCGGCCGATCGTGCACGCGCACTCCCGGCCACGGATTCGGTAGCCAAGGAATCAATGTATCGGGCTATGGAGCCTGATCACTGATTCCTCTCCCCCGCTGAAAAAGCGACAGCTTCTCTCGGAAGCTGCGCCTTTTCTGGCCGTTCCCTTCCCGATGTGTCACTCTAAGCGCGTGCTACGCTTAGAGTGACGTCATGTAAACAAACTCATGGCCGCCATCTTGTGGCCAAAAAGTAATACTACAGCTGAAAAAAAAAAAAAGAATTAACACACATTTACATTATAAATCTATTGTTTACCTGCCACCCTCCCTAAAGTACCCAAATAAAATGTTTACTATAAAAAAAAAATCCATTACAATAAAAAAAACAAAAACATGTAAATATTTACCTAAGGGTCTAAACTTTTTAAATATCAATGTAAAGATGAAATATTTCTATATTTTTTTTATTTTTAACTTGTAAATAGTGATAGATGCAAAATGGAAAAAATGCACCTTTATTTCCAAATAAAATATTGTCGCCATACGTTGTGATAGGGACATAATTTTAACGGTGTAATAACCGGGACATATAGGCAAATACAATGTGTGAGTTTTAATTATGGAGGCATGTATTATTTTAAAACTATAATGGCTGAAAACTGAGAAATATTGAATTTTTCCATTTTTTTCTTATTCTTCCTGTTTAAATGCATTTACAGTAAAGTGGCTCTTAGCAAAATGTACCCCCCAAAGAAAGCCTAATTGGTGGCGGAAAAAACAAGATATAGATCCGTGCATTGTGATAAGTAGTGATAAAGTTATAGGCTAATGAATGGGAGGTGAACATTTCTCACGTGAAAACGACGGAACCTGAATGGGTTAAAGTTTATACATACCTGGGGCTTCCTCCAGCCCCCTTCAGGCTAATCAGTCCCTCACTGTCCTCCGCCATCTGGATCTTCTGCTATGAGTCCAGGTACTTGAGCCAGTCTGTCGTAGTGCGCATGCACACACTCCGCCGCCGGGAGCGTACTACACCTGCGCAGCACTGTTGCGCAGGTGCAGAACGCTCCTGGCTGTGGAAGCGGCATGCGTCCAGACTGCGCTGACTGGCTGAATTACCAGGACTCCTAGCAGAAGATCCAGGTGGTGGAGGTGGACAGCGAGGGACTGATTAGCCTGAAGGGGGCTGGAAGAAGACCCAGGTATGTATAAAACTTTTTTCTTTTCATCCTTCTCAGGTACTATTTAATTTGTAGTCACCAAACCAAATTTTAACAACCTATCAAATGATTTGATTTTATGAGCAAAGAGAGTGTATACATTTGCATAAATCAGAATTAACGCAGAATTATTTCCATCTCATTATCCATCTCTATTAGTGACACAGCTACACATCAGGCTTTATACTTACAGCATAGATGTTATTTTGTATATATGAGATTCATGTGTGCACATCATATATACTGTACAGTCACAATCAAATGTGTATATCTGACTTTAAAAATACGGGGACTGCTTTATTGATTCAGCACAAGTAACTAATTTTGGTTTATTTCATTTTTGCGGACTAAGCACAGCTATTACTGTATGTATAAATTATTTATGATGACTATTATCTGAGAAATAGAACATTTTACCATATTTTCTATTTTAATTACAGTTTAAATTCATTAGGAGTCGGTGTATTTTTTCCCGACTCCGACTCCAGGCACCCAAAATTGCCCCGACTCCACGACTCCGACCCCACAGCCCTGATTAATAGTTTATATTGTGCTTTTGAGAGGTCCGGAGGCTTTATACCCAAGAGAGCCACCTCTGGAAGTTTAGGAACACGATGGAGGATGGTAGAGTAAATTACTTGGTATATCCTGAACCAGAACCTACGTACTCTTGGGCAAGACCACCATACATGCAGATAGGTTCCCTGTTGACCACAGGCTCGGAAACATAAACCATTATTTGAGGGCCAAAATTTCTCAATACGGTCAGGAGTCATACACCATCTCAAGAGAGCCTTAAACTGGGTCTCTACCAGAGCTGAGCTTATTGAAAGGCTAGGGGTGTCCCTCCATGTACTGTAGGTCTTTGGTGTCAAAATTAACGTTAAGTTCCCATTCCCATCTCAGAATGTATTGTGGTTTAGGAAGGTTAGAGGGAGAGATTGTATTTTTACATAGCTGGGAGATGAGGCCTGGGGATCCAGGATCTGTAGCACATATATGCTCAAAGTATGTTCTAGTAAGTAGTGATTCTCGGGCCCTAATATATTTATTTATAAAATGAGAAATCTGGAGAAATCTAAACAGCTCTTTGTCTGGTATTTGTTTGTACTCTTTGAGAGAAGAAAAATATTTATGCGCTGTGTCAGTTACTAGGCTATATATTATTAGACACTTTTGTTGCCACCATTTAAAAGTAGATGAATTATGCAAGCCTGGTGTAATGTCTGGATGACCTAAAAATGATGTGAGTGGTAGGTGGGGAGATGCAAGTCTATCTTTCAGTTTTGTCTGGTTCCAAACACGCAATGAGTGTGACATTATAGGATTTTTAATTAGTTTACTTTGCGTGGAAGTGAGCCAGAGGAGGTTGCGGATAGAAATACGCGAACAGAAGGAGCTCTCTATATCACACCAAATAGGGGAGTATTTTTCTTCATGCCAAAGTGTCAATTGGGCTACTTGTGCTGATTTATAATAGGCTGATATGTTAGGGACCCCCAGGCCTCTGTTTGTAGTCTGTACAGGGTTTCTCTAGAGATTCGGGGACCAGAATTCTTCCAGATAAAAGAAAGCAAGGATGCTTGTACTTTCTTGAGGAAGGAAGGAGGAACAGGGACTGGTAAAACTCTGAATGCATATAAGAATTTGGGTAAGATTGACATTTTAATCGCTGTTATCCGACCCAGCCATGAGATTGCATATCGTTTCCAACATTCCAGGAGTTGCGAGATCTCAGTGAAAATCGCAAGGAAGTTGGCTTCAAAAAGAGTGGTAGGAACTAGTCAAATGCCTAAATATTTTAGTTTGTGTTGTTCCCACTTGAATTCATAAGATTTTCACAAGTCCTGTAGCAATTCCGGAGTTAGAGAGATATCCAACGCTCTGGACTTAAGGCTATTTATTTTTTGCCCAGAGATATCTTCAAAAGTTAGGAGAATGACTGCCAAATGAGAGAGGAATTCGCGGGGGTGGGTCAGAGTGAGTATTACATCATCTGCATACATGCAGAGCTGATGTCTGCCAGCTAATTCAATTCCATGTATGTCAGCATGTTGGTTAATTAGGAGAGCCAGTAGTTCCATTATGAGGGCAAACAGGAGACAGTGGGCATCCTTGGCGGGTGCCTCTGCCTACAGAGAAAATAGAGGATGTATGCCCACTATATTTAATAAAGGCTCCAGGGGAGGAGTAAAGGGCCTCAGATACTCCCATGATACCGTATCAAAAGCTTTTTGAATATCAAGAGACAGTAGCATCATGGGAGTATCCGTAGTCTTCGCAGAGGAGATAGTGTAGGAGTCTTCTGATACTGTCACTCGCCTGGAGTCGCAGCATGAAACCCACCTGATCTCGGCCGATTAGTTCATCAAATCCTCTGCTAAGTCTGGTGGCTAGGATTTTTGCTAGAATTTTAATATGAATATTCAGCAGAGAAATGGGTCTGTAATTGGACCACACCGAGTGGTCGGTATCTGGTTTAGGGATCATACTGATGCTCACTAGAAGGGATTCTGGACCAGGTTTTCCCCCTTGTAGTAATTTATTAAATGCTTTGGTCAGGGGGTGGTGAGGATGTGTGCGAACTTTTTGTAGTATAAGGCTGGAAAGCTGTCAGGGCCAGGGGCTTCATTAATCTTGGAGGCTTGAATGACTTCCTCAGGTGTAATCAGTTGGTCGAGCGCCTGTTTAAAGGTCTCGTCAACAGGTGGTAAAGATGTACATGCCAAATTTTATGGCCTCTGGTGCTATGGTGGCTTCTAGGGCTGATCGGAACAGCTGAATTTCGATTTTGCTGAATTTCGTGTTCCAAATTTTTTTGTTACGGTTCGCGGGCGAACGGTTCCTGGCAAACTACCTGTGGTTTGCGTTTGCCATCTAAGGCAAACTTTTCCGGACGTTCGGTTTGCCCCCATAGTGCACCATTAGGGTCAACTTTGACCCTCTACATCAGTCAGCAGGCACATTGTAGCCAATCAGGCTACACTCTCTTCTGGAGCCACTCCCCCCTTATAAAAGGCAGGGCCCGCCGACCATTACACTCACTCGTGTACCTGCATTAATTAGAGAAGGGACAGCTGCATCAGACTCTCTCATAGGGAAAGATTAGTTAGGGTCTTGTAGGCTTGTTAGTTTGCTTCTTGCTGATTCTTATTGCTAAAATAGCACCCCACAACAGCTCTTTTGAGAGCTAATCTTGTTCTTGTGATATTTTTTTTTGCGTGTCCCACTGACAATTGTGTTACATAGACAGCCTTGCTAATTCATACTGTGTGTGTGCCACTGCCAGCCAGGCCCAGCACATTCGGTGACTACCTGTGTGTGTGACAGATAAAGTGTAGAGAAACCGAGAGCCCAATATAGTGTAGTATGTTAAGCATAAATGAAATAAAGGTTATCGTGAGAAAATTATACTCACAAACATGGGTTACTACAAAGGCAACCACTGTATAGGCAGGTGAGGAGATTAGACCTGTCCTCACTCAGGGATAAGAAGTCGCTCTCTGTAGATGCGAAAGGGGGTAGATCACCCCTCCACCAGGGGTGGACACGGTATAGCAGTAGGAGAACAGAGGCGCCAGCAGGATAAAAGCGGATAAAAACTTTAAAATTTGCTGGGAGGAAGTGGTGGACTTACCTCCATAAAGCAGACACTGTCTGAATAGTAGCAATCACATTTATTAAATAGTACCCCAAAAAAGTGCAACGTGTTTCGCAGGCCCAGCCCGCTTCATCAGGCAATAAACGTGGGGACAAAACAGAATTTCGGCGCTACACCTGCTAGCTACACCTGCTAATGCCGAAATTCTGTTTTGTCCCCACGCTTTGAATTTGGGAAAGCTGACACATGTACCCTGCATGGCACATGTGCTGAATCTAGTCATGCAAAGATTTGTGTCAAAGTACCCAGGCTTAGAGGATGTCCTGAAGCAGGCCAGGAAGTTGTGTGGGTATTTCAGGCGGTCTTACACGGCCATGGCACACTTTGCGGACATTCAGCGGAGAAACAACTTGCCGCTGAGAAGCTTGATATGTGATAGCCCGACTCCCTGGAATTCGACCCTAGTCCTGTTCTCTCGCCCGCTAGAACAGGAGAAAGCCATCACCCGGTACCTGTACAATTACAGTAAAAGGACACAATCTGGGGAGATGGGGATGTTGTGGCCCAACAACTGGACAAATGCATGCGAAATGCATGCCGGCTCATGCGCCCGTTTGAAGTGACCAACCTGGTGAGTCGCAGTGAAGGCACCATCAGCGACTTGATCCCGTATGCTTACTTCCCGGAGCGTGCCGTGCGTAGAGTGGTGGGTCAAGCTGTAGAGGAGCGTGAAGAGGAACAGTTACGGCAGGAACAGTTGTGGGAGCAATTTTCAGCAGAACCAGATGTTTCCTCAACACCTGCGGCAGCACAGAGGGGGGAGGAGGAGGAGGAAGAGTCGTGTGGGGACGAGGACTGATGAGCATGAGGAATGATGAGGAAGGTGTTTCTTTGGAGGAGGAGGTGGCGGCAGAACAACCACCACAGCAGGCGTCACAGGGGGCTTGTGCTGCTCAATGTTTCCGTGGTATTGTTCGTGGCTGGGGGGAGGAGGAGGACTTGACGTCACTGAGGAAGCGCAAGAGGAGATGGAGAGTACGTCTGCATTCAACTTTGTGCAGATGGCGTCTTTCATGCTGTCCAGCCTGTTGAGGGACCCATGTATAAAAAAACCTCAAGGGGAATGAGCTGTACTGGGTGGCCACGCTACTAGACCCTTGGTATAGGTACAAAGTGGCGGACATGTTACCAACTCACCAGAAGGCAGAAAGGATGCAGCACATGCAGAACAAGCTGGCAAGTATGCTTTACAATGCGTATAAGGGTGATGTTACAGGCAAGGACAGGACGCTCCAGCGATCTCATGGTGATGTCGGACATGCGGGCATTCTTTAGTCTAACGCCTCGCCTTAGCCCTTTCGGATCCACCCTCCACCAACGCGTGGACCGGCAGGTAGCCGACTACCTGGCCTTAAAGAGGAACTCCAGTGAAAATAATGTAATAAAAAAATGCTTCATTTTTACAATATATATGTATAAATGATTGTCAGTGTTTGCCCATTGTGAAATATTTTAAGTCCCTGATTTATTACATGGTGACATTGTTACTGCTGGCAAGTGATGTAGCTGCTGCTTGCTGTTTTGGCAGTTGGAAACAGCTGTAAACCGCTATTTCCCACAATGTAACAGGGTTCACAGCCAGGAAACTGCCAAAGTACCTCGGTACTCAGGGCTTCTTGTGGGAGGGTTTCACCACAATATCAGTCATACAGTGCCCTCTGATGGTCTGTTTGTGAAAAGGAATAGATTTCTCATGTAAAAGGGGGTATCCGCTACTGATTTGGATAAAGTTCAATTCTTGGTCAGAGTTTCTCTTTAAGTGTGGATGCAGACACTGTGAGCAGCGAGGAAACCTTGGACTACTGGGTGCGCAGGCTTGACCTGTGGCCAGAGCTGTCCCAATTTGCCATCCAACTTCTGTCTTGCCCTGCCTCAAGCG
Source organism: Hyperolius riggenbachi (assembly GCF_040937935.1). Classification (NCBI taxonomy): domain Eukaryota; kingdom Metazoa; phylum Chordata; class Amphibia; order Anura; family Hyperoliidae; genus Hyperolius; species Hyperolius riggenbachi. Next base: position 353,546,241 of record NC_090649.1, on the reverse strand, counting down.
TCCTGTCAGAAAGGACCTTCAGCGCAGCTGGAGGCATTGTCGATGAGAAGAGAAGTCGCCTAAGTCACAAAAGTGTTCAGTACCTCACCTTTATCAAAATGAATGAGGCATGGCTCCCGAAGGGCTACTGCCCGCCCCAAGACTAAGTCAGTCCCCACACACAGCATCTCTGCCTGCATGCCGTGTGACTGGCTGCCTGCCCCAAGACTAAGTCGCTCCCCAGTGCCACACAGCATCTCTGTCTGAAGTCCGCTGGCCTTCTCTGCCACCACCAACAGGGTCCAGGACTCCAGGCGGATTCCTGAATTTTTAAAGCAGGCTGCTAGCAGCGGGCGCTATACTAATTTTTATGGTGCGTGTACATGCCTGCCTAATTTTTCTGGCTGCGCTGCAGCTGCTACAACAAAACAAAAAGGCATGTACTTATACCCATCCCCCTTCGTGATCATTACCTTGCCGCGGTGAAAGGGCTTGCGTATCACAATGAAGGAATGACCGCCGGCTGTGTCTCGGGGGGTGGCACACCAAAGATAAGGTCATTGCTTCATTGTGGACAGACCAAATTTGATCAGCTGGACAGTCACTGTTGTTCTATCATTGAGCTACCTCAGCCCGGCGACCATATGGGCTTGAAAATCGCCACGGCCTGCACGCTCTCCATGGTGCGCACCAGTCCAGCACGGCTGTCACTACGCAAACAGCTGTTTGCGGTGCATTACACAGTGAGTTTGGTGTGTCAGTGTGAAGCAGTACTCTAATTACACTCCCTGATTGATGTATACACACGGAAGATGTTTTAAAGCACTTTAGGCCTGCAATTTAGCATTCAATGTGATTTCTGCCCTTAAAATGCTGCTTTGCGTCAAATCCAGATTCTTCCCCGGGACTTTTGGCATGTATCCCACTCCGCCATGCCCCCCTCCAAATGTTAGACCCTTTGAAACATCTTTTCCATCACTTTTGTGGCCAGCATAATTTTTTTTAGTTTTCAAAATCCCCCCCCCCCCCCCCCCCCCTATCGAAGTCTATTGCGGTTCACGGAAGTTCGCGAACCGAAAATCGGAGGTTCGGGCCATCTCAATTGATAAGTCAGGACCCAAAATTACTATCGAAAATTATGGCTGATCGTTTAGCAGACCTTATGCAGTCCCAATCAAACAGAAAATCAGAAATCAGAATCAGAAAAACTTTATTTCGCCAAGCATGACTGGGTCATGCCCGGAATTGTTTTTGGCACAATACATCTGGATTAGAGAGAGACATAGATAGAGACATAGATAGATAGCAGCGAGCCATAGAGGCATCAGTTAGCGTGAGTTAGCATTTCATTTCATTGCAATACCACTGCACATTGCATTGCTCCATGCGATTGTATTTCACTACACGTAGTATTGCATTTCCCTATACATCCATAAAGCATCACAGTCCCTAGTGTGACACCGCGATGGTTAGTCTGGTGGGTTGGTTGGTGTGGTTGAAAGTTCCGCCATGGTACAGACCGCCCCGCAGCTCGTCCGGGTTTGCATTGATGGTAGTATGTGGAGGGAGTTCAGGAGGTTGACCGCCGAGGGGAAGAACGAGTTCCTGTGTCTCGTGGTCTTTGTGGAGATGGCCCGAAGCCTCCGGCCCAGTGGCAGCAGGCTGAAGTAGCGGTGGCCTGGGTGAGAAGGATCATTGGCAATCCTCAGAGCCCTGGACTTGAGTCTGTTGTTGTGTAGCAGGGCAAGAGAGGGGAGGGGGCACCCAACGATCCTCTCCGCTGACCTAATGACCCTCTGAAGTTTGTCATTTGCAGTGGCCCCAGCATACCAGACCAAGATGGAGGAGCAGAGGATTGACTCAATGGTGGCGGTGTAGAAGCTGGTTAGGATTTTTTGAGTCATGCCAAACTTTCTCAGCTGGCGGAGGAAGAAGAGTCTTTGCTGGGCTTTCCGTTTGGTGGCAGTGATGTTGGGCTTCCAGCTGAGATCACTGGAAATTATAGTACCCAGAAGCAGGGCACATGGCACCCTGGCTACCTCGGTGCCGTCAATATAAATGGGGGGCGGAGGGGGGGCAGACTTCCTGAAGTCAATGATTAGCTCAACAGTTTTTGCAGTGTTAAGCACCAGCCTGTTCTCCTTGCTCCAGTTGCAAATTCTCTCCACCTGTTGGCAGTACTCTTGGACGTTATCCCTGGTGACAAGGCCAATGATGGTGGTGTCGTCGGCGAACTTGATGACCTTTACGGAGTCTGCCTCCGATCTGCAGTTGTTTGTGTAGAGGGAGAACAGCAATGGTGACAGAACGCAGCCTTGGGGAGCACCTGTGTTCGTGATCGCTGCTTGTGAGTGGATATCGCCCAGTTTGACGACTTGGGATCTGTTGGTGAGAAAGTCTGTGATCCACAGTAGTAGGCTTGGGTGGACTCCGAGTGCAGCAAGGTCCCGTTGCAGAATGCGTGGGCAGATGGTATTGAAGGCCGAACTGAAGTCCAGGAGAAGTATTCTAGCATACGTGTCCGGCCTGTCCAGGTGGTCGTTGGTGAGCTCCAAGCAGATATTGATCGCATCATCGGTGGACCTGTTTTCCCTATAGGCAAACTGGTAGGGGTCTAGGACGGGTGAAGTGGAGAGCTTGAGGTAGGCTAGGACTGCCCGCTCCATGGTTTTCATGATTACAGACGTCAGGGCTACGGGTCTAAAGTTATTGAGATCGGAGACCCCTTGTTTCTTAGGGACAGGTATGATGATAGACCTCTTAAAGCAAGTGGGGACCTTGCCTTCCTCCAGGGACTTGGTGAAGATGGCGTAGAGGATGGGAGCAAGTTGCCGACAGCAGGTTTTCAGGCAGGCTGGAGACACTCCGTCGGGGCCGGAGGCTTTCCTGGCATCAAGTGTTGATAAGAGGCGCAGGACCTCGGCTTCGCTCACCTCCGAGGGAGAGGGCAGGTTGTTGTTTGCCAGGCACAGGGGTGGGGTAGCCGGTGCCGGGATTCCCTCCGGTACTCCCTGGTTCTCGAACCTGCAGTAGAATCTGCTGAGTTCTTCTGCTAGTGTCGGGCTGGGTGTCGCCTGCTGGGGTTGGGGTTTGTAGTTAGTGGCGGCCTTCAGCCCCTTCCATACGGCACGTGAGTTGTTTGAGCAGAGGTTGTGTTCCACTCTTTCAGCATACTCTTTTTTTTTTTTTTTTTTTTTTTTTTTTTTTTTTTTTTTGGCAGCTCTCATCTCCCGATTGAGGTCGTTTCTTGCCCTTCTATAGTCCTCTCGGTTGCCGGACCTGTGCGCAGCCTCCTTGCGCCTTCGCAGCTGCCGTAGCTTGTTGGTGAACCACGGCTTGTTGTTCGGGTACAGCTTGAAGGATTTTGCTGGTACACAAGAGTCCTCACAGAAACTGATGTATGAGGCAACGTTATCTGCCCATTCATCCAAGTTTGGCGCTTCCAGGGCCTTCCAATCGGTGCATTCAAAGCAGGCTTGTAGTTTCAGTTTTGCCTCGTTCGACCAGACCTTGGTGGACTTGATGGTCGGTTTAGCTAATTCCAGGCGTCTCCTGTAGGTTGGGATAAGGTGGATGAGACAGTGGTCCGACGAGCCCAGAGCTGCTCGGGGGACTGCTTTGTATGCATCCTTCAGTGCCGTGTAGCAGTGGTCCAGGGTGTTCGGGCCCCTGGTGGGGCAGGTTACATGCTGGTGGTAGCGCGGCATCTCCTGGCACAGGTTGGCCTTGTTGAAGTCACCCGCGATGATGAACAGTGAATCCGGGAGGGATGTCTCCCACTGTGAGATGGTCTCGCTTAGGACGAGAAGGGCAGATTTGATGTCTGCATTGGGAGGGATATACACTCCGGCAAGGACATAGGAGGAAAACTCCCTTGGTGAGTATGGCGGCCTACAATTGATTAGCAGTAGTTCCAGGTCTGGAGAGCACTTCCTAGCGAGTATCGTTGGAGGGGGGCACCATGAGGAGCTGATGTAGAAGCAGACGCCGCCCCTCTCTTTTTCCCTGAGAGGACAGGGTCCCAATCTGCTCGTATGATGCTGAAGCCCGGGAGAAGGAGGGCGCTCTCGGGGATGTCCTCATGCAGCCATGTTTCTGTGAGGCAGAGGGCCGGGGTGTTACTGACGAGGTCCCTCCTGTCGCAGAGGAGGCGCACTTCATTCAGTTTGTTTGGGAGGGATTGGGCATTTGCCAGGAGGACTGAGGGGATGGCTGAGCGTAGGCCCTTCCTCTCTAGCCTCACGCGGGCACCAGCGCGGCATCCTCTCCTCCGCTGGCCTGGCCGGAGTCTCAGGGCAGGGTCCAGGACCTGTCGTATGTGGTCCCAGATTAGAGTGGTCAGGAGCCCGGCTTCAGGGGGAGGGGGGCCCGGTGGTTCCCACCCTAGAAGCTGTTCCCTGGTGTAAGTGGTGCATGTGGCGGGGGGCGGCCTGGGTGAGCCGCGGCTGCTGGTGCGAGGGGTGGTGGGACACCAGCGGGGGTGAAGGAGCATGCCATTCTGGGGCAGTGCAAAACAGTCTATCACATGCGCAGTGCAGGCTGTCACATGAGCAATACAGTCTATCGCCTCAACAAAGCGATGCAGTCCACATGAATAGTGCAATACAGTCCATCCCATGAGCAGTGCAGTACAGTCCTACAGTGCAATGCAGTCCATCACATGAGCAGTGCAATGCAGTCCATCACATGAGCAGTGCAATACAGTCCATCACATGAGCAGTGCAATACAGTCCATCACATGAGCAGTGCAATACAGTCCATCACATGAGCAGTGCAATACAGTCCATCTCATGAGCAGTGCAATACAGTCCATCCCATGAGCAGTGCAATACCGTCCGTCCCATGAGCAGTGCAATACCGTCCGTCCCATGAGCAGTGCAATACAGTCCGTCCCATGGGCAGTGCAATAACTTCCAACACATGAGCAGTGTAATACAGGATTCATTAGACAAAGATCAGCAGTCGCAAATGTCTGTAAACTATTATTAGCACAAGACTATGTTAAAGCCTATCCATCATCATGTAAAAACTATGCAGTGCTGTTGATTGACGCCGAAAAGGCCTTTGACAATGCACAATGAGACTGACTAAACAAGGTCTTAGATAAAATGAACATTATAGGCTGCTTTCGTAATCTTATAAAAGCAATGCACACCAATCCTTCCGCCCAGATCTATACCCCTGGTTTCCTCTCCCCTAGATTCTATTTGGAAAAAGGCATAAGACAGGGCTTCCCATTATCCCCACTCCTATTTAACATTGCCTTGGACCCACTGACTCGAATACTGGAAAATCGGGTAGAAGGTATTAGCATAGGAGACAAGAAATTGTCACAGGATATGTTCGCGGGTGATATGATTTTTCTCTCTGACCCCTCCAGACAACTAAGTACAGTTTTTTTCACTAATAGATGAAGTAGGAAGCAGGAGTGGCTTTACATAGTAAGTATTACATAGTTCTTTTGGTTGAAAAAAGACATACGTCCATCAAGTTCAACCATTACAAAGTACAACACCAGCCTGCTCCCTCACATATCCCTGTTGATCCAGAGGAAGGCGATAAAAACCCTTACAAGGCATGGTCCAATTAGCCCCAAAAGGGAAAAATTCCTTCCCAACTCCAGATGGCAATTAGATAAAATCCCTGGATCAACATCATTAGGCATTACCTAGTAATTGTAGCAATGGATGTCTTTCAACGCAAGGAAAGCATCTAAGCCCCCTTTAAATGCAGGTATAGAGTTTGCCATAACGACTTCCTGTGGCAATGCATTCCACATCTTAATCACTCTTACTGTAAAGAACCCTTTCCTAAATGGCTAAAACGTTTTTCCTCCATGCGCAGATCATGTCCTCTAGTCCTTTGAGAAGGCCTAGGGACAAAAAGCTCATCCGCTAAGCTATTATATTGCCCTCTGATGTATTTATACATATTAATTAGATCCCTTCTAACGCGTCTTTTCTCTAGACTAAATAAACAAAGTTTATCTAACCTTTCTTGGTAAGTGAGAACCTCCATCCCACATATCAATTTTGTTGCTCGTCTCTGCACCTGCTCTAAAACTGCAATATCTTTTTTGTAATGTGGTGCCCAGAACTGAATTCCATATTCCAGATGTGGCCTTACTAAAGAGTTAAACAGGGGCAATATTATGCTAGAATCTCAAGTTTTTATTTCCCTTTTAATGCATCCCAAAATGTTGTTAGCTTTAGCTGCTGCGGCTTGACATTGAGTACGATTATTTAACTTGTTGTCGATGAGTACTTCTAAGTCCTTCTCCAAGTTTGATGTCCCCAACTATATCCCATTTATTTTGTATGGTGCTAGACCATTGGTACAACCAAAATGCATGACTTTACATTTTTCAACATTGAATTTCATCTGCCATTTATGTGCCCATATAGCCATCCTATCCAGATCCTGTTGCAATATGACACTATCTTCCTGAGAGTTGATGATTCTGCACAATTTTGTATCATCTGCAAAAATGGCAACATTACTCACTACTGCATCTACTAGGTCATTAATAAATAAATTGAAGAGCACTGGACCCAGTACAGACCCCTGTGGGACCCCACTGCTAACAGTCTTTCATTTTGAGCACGATCCATTGACCACAACTTTGTTTTCTGTCCATTAGCCAGTTCCCTATCCATGGACGCAGACTCTTCCCCAGTCCTTGCATCCTCAACTTTTGCACCAGACTTTTGTGGGGAACAGTGTCAAAGGCCTTTGCAAAGTCCAAGTATATCACATCTACAGCATTCCCAATATCCATATTAGCATTCACTACCTCATAAAAGCTGAGCATGTTAGTCAAACAGGACCTGTCTTTAGTAAACCCATGTTGATGCTGAGAAATAAGATTATTTTCTACTATGAAGTCATGTATAGTATCTCTTAGTAACCCCTCAAATAGTTTGCATACAACTGATGTTAAGCTTACAGATCTATAATTTCCTGGATCTGATTTTTTGCCCTTCTTAAATAATTGGAAAACGTGGGCTGTACGCCAATCCACGGGAGCTCTGCCAGTTGAAAGAGAGCCAATATTTCTATATGTGAGATGATGTATCTATCCAAGCAAGCAACCCCTATCCTTCAAGCTGAATGCCCAGTGAAGCTTTGTACCCAGATAAAATATCTGGGAATAAACGTTAACAAAAACCCAGACATGACTAGACACATCTGTGGCTGGATTAACAATACCAGCATTTTCACCAACACTGTCCTAGAAGCCACCTACGCCGAACCTTGTTCTCTTCCCGGACTACTACACAGCAAATTCACCTCCTTATTTCTACGACTAAAATATAGCAGATTAATAAGAGATTATAACATTGAAAGAAATTTGCAAAAAACTCAACTCATACTATTTAATTACCAAATTTATGCCATTATGGGGTCACCACGGACTCTCTGCCAGCCTACTACACAAGTGCTTTCTTGAGTGGGAAAGCAAAGGTATCCTTAGACTAGGCCATGTAATCAATTTAAGAAATAACAGATTCATGACATTCCCTGAAATTAAGACAAATTTTCGAATCCCAGCTCATCATTTTCTTTATTTTGGGCAATTGAGCGCTCATATCCAAAGCAACCTCAAGGATCCATCAAATTTAGTCAGGCTGAATGCCCTAGACGAATATCTAGCTCCTTATTTAGCTAAAGTATCTCTTTCCCACCTACAATTATACCTTCAGAAAGTTGACCTTCCCAATAGGGCCAAAACCTACTTTAAAACATGGGCAAAAGAAATAACAATCCTGTTTTAATTTAAGTATTATATGATTGAAGTCGTAGGCCTCAGTTACCTGAACTGAGTTTAATTAAGACTTGATGTGCAGTCTCCCTTCAAACAGCAGTTCTAGAAATACTGGAACATGGGTGTTTGTGCCTTATACAGAACCAGCCAAGGTTAAAGAGTTTATCTACCCGATGTACAGACAGATAGGCAGTTTTGTTTTGTAAACATCACTTAAGTTTCAGAACAAGATGACCGGTGCCTGGAACATGGGACTTTCCAGGCCATGCGCAGTAACAACTGTGCGTGTCATGATACCACGAGGGTCTCAGCCAATTGTAGGCTTGGGGGTATGGCTCAGATGATATCACATTTAGCTCTTTAGTGACCAGTATTAAAGCAAGTGATCGGCTGCAGAGAAGTCACTCTTCTGCTGCCTGTGATGGCTGGCTTCAACCCTTTACTTTTATTTATGTCTTGTCATCTTGTCCAACTGTAGGATGTATATACGTAGTCTAAATGTAACTTAGTATAGATAGACAGAAGATAAAGACTGGTTATAATTCACCAGGAATCTAGCCAAGAGCTATAACACAAAGGACTTACTACAGAACCATCTGCTTCGCTAAGATGTAACCACATGTACTGTATATCTTGTTGACTGAATAAACTCCTAAACTTTGAGGACGCTTAAGAAGTTCTATCCTCCTATACTGGTGAGTCGAGTTCTCACACTTCCTGTGAGTTGCAACTCTAAGGAGTTGCTGGTGCTGGAACAAAGGTGTAGTGTTGTTGCCAATAGCAACCAACGTATAGTTTCTTACAAATACCAGACATTGAAACCAAGATCATAACTGGCCTTGCGACAGTTAGAAATCTAATGATTGGAGAAAACTGGAGAGAGTCTCATTTTAAATTCATTCATAGGGCCAAATACGCCTTTAATATTAAATATACCAATCCACTCTCCCAAATGTCCAAAATGTCATTTCCCAAACGCTAACTTCACTGCATATGGGCTTGCCCACATATTTCCAAATTCTGGTCAAAAGTGTTGTCCTACATTTTTCAACTGTGTAAAATCAAACTATCACTTGATCCATCTCTTCTATTATTCAACTTCTATGAGATAACAAATGACACGGCTGGAGATCTCAACAAACCTAGAGGCCTACCTCCTTTGGTCCACATTATTATCATAGCAGCCAGGAAGTCCATCTTCAATAAGTGGATATATCGATCAACACCATCAATATGGGGCGAAAAAGAATTAACGCACTTGTTTAATATTGGCTGGAAGCTCTTTCCCATAAAGAGAAACGGGCTAAGCACCTCTTTAAGGTATGGAAAGCGTTCATACTTGACTCTTTCACTTCCGGTGAAAAAGATAGTTTGATGGATTATTTTAAATATACTGGATGGTACTGTACAGCTCAACTACAAGGCTCTTTGGGCAGATTGGAAATATCAAAATAATTTGGTTTCTGATAAATGAAAATTACTTGGGTAGTCCGATATGGTTGTTGAGGCGCGATAGGGGATGACTGCAGGGGAGGGGGAGGGAAAGAAAAACTCATATCTGTTTAACCACTTGAGGACCACAGTCTTTTCGCCCCTTAAGGACCAGAGCCTTTTTCTCCATTCAGACCACTGCAGCTTTCACGGTTTATTGCTCGGTCATACAACCTACCACCTAAAGGAATTTTACCTCCTTTTCTTGTCACTAATACAGCTTTCTTTTGCTGCTATTTGATTGCTGCTGCGAGTTTTAGTTTTTATTATATTCATCAAAAAAGACATGAATTTTGGCAAAAAAATGACCTTTTTAACTTGCTGTGCTGACATTTTTCAAATAAAGTAAAATTGAGAGCGAAAGTTATTCTGCTACATGTCTTTGATAAAAAAAAAAAAACATTCAGTGTATATTTATTGGATTGGGTAAAAGTTATAGCGTTTACAAACTATGGTGCCAAAAGTGAATTTTCCTATTTTCAAGCATCTCTGACTTTTCTGCGCACCTGTCAGGTTTCATGAGGGGCTAAAATTCCAGGATAGTACAAATACCCCCCAAATGACCCCATTTTGGAAAGAAGACATCCCAAAGTATTCAGTGAGAGGCATGGTGAGTTCATAGAAGATTTTATTTTTTGTCACAAGTTAGCGGAAAATGACACTTTCTGACAAAAAAAAGAAAAAAAAAAAAAGTTTCCATTTCTTCTAACTTGCGACAAAAAAAATGAAATCTGCCACGGACTCACTATGCTCCTCTCTGAATACCTTGAAGTGTCTACTTTCCAAAATGGGGTCATTTGTGGGGTGTGTTCACTGTCCTGGCATTTTGGGGGGTGCCTAATTGTAAGCACCCCTGTAAAGCCTAAAGATGCTCATTGGACTTTTGGCCCCTTAGCGCAGTTAGGCTGCAAAAAAGTGCCACACATGTGGTATTGCCGTACTCAGGAGAAGTAGTATAATGTGTTTTGGGGTGTATTTTTACACATACCCATGCTGGGTGGGAGAAATATCTCCGTAAATGACAATTGTTTTATTTTTTTTACACACAATTGTCTATTTATAGAGATATTTCTCCCACTCAGCATGGGTATGTGGAAAAATACACCCCAAAACACATTATACTACTTCTCCTGAGTACGGCGATACCACATGTGTGGCACTTTTTTTCACCCTAACTGCGCTAAGGGGCCCAAAGTTCAATGAGTACCTTTAGGATTTCACAGGTCATTTTGAGAAATTTCGTTTCAAGACTACTCCTCACGGTTTAGGGCCCCTAAAATGCCAGGACAGTATAGGAACCCCACAAATTACCCCATTTTAGAAAGAAGACACCCCAAGGTATTCCGTTAGGAGGATGGTGAGTTCATAGAAGATTTTTTTTCTTTTGTCACAAGTTAGCGGAAATTGATTTTAATTGTTTTTTTTCACAAAGTGTCATTTTCCGCTAACTTGTGACAAAAAAAAAAAAAAAATCTTCTATGAACTCACCATACTCCTAACAGAATACCTTGGGGTGTCTTCTTTCTAAAATGGGGTCATTTGTGGGGTTCCTATACTGCCCTGGCATTTTAGGGGCCCTAAACCGTGAGGACTAGTCTTGAAACCAAATGTCGCAAAATGACCTGTGAAATCCTAAAGGTACTCATTGGACTTTGGGCCTCTTAGCGCACTTAGGGTGCAAAAAAGTGCCACACATGTGGTACCGCCGTACTCAGGAGAAGTAGTATAATGTGTTTTGGGGTGTATTTTTTACACATACCCATGCTGGGTGGGAGAAATATCTCTGTAAATGACAATTGTTTGATTTTTTTTTTACACACAATTGTACTTTTACAGAGATATTTCTCCCACCCAGCATGGGTATGTGTAAAAATACACCCCAAAACACAATATATTACTTCTTCTGAGTACGGCGATACCACATGTGTGACACTTTTTTGCAACCTAGGTGCGCTAAGGGGCCTAACGTCCTATTCACAGGTCATTTTGAGGCATTTGGATTCTAGACTACTGCTCACGGTTTAGGGCCCCTAAAATGCCAGGGCAGTATAAGAACCCCACAAATGACCCCATTTTAGAAAGAAGACACCCCAAGGTATTCTGTTAGGAGTATGGTGAGTTCATAGAAGATTTTTTTTTTTTTTTTCACAAGTTAGCGGAAAATGACACTTTGTGAAAAAAAAAAACAATACATATCAATTTCCGCTAACTTGTGACAAAAAATAAAATCTTCTATGAACTCATCATACACCTAACAGAATACCTTGGGGTGTCTTCTTTCTAAAATGGGGTCACTTGTGGGGTTCCTATACTGCCCTGGCATTTTAGGGGCCCTAAACCGTGAGTAGTCTTGAACCCAAATGTCTCAAAATGACCTGTGAAATCCTAAAGGTACTCATTGGACTTTAGGCCCCTTAGCACAGTTAGGCTGCAAAAAAGTGTCACACATGTGGTATCGCCGTACTCAGAAGAAGTAGTATAATGTGTTTTGTGGTGTATTTTTAAATATAACCATGCTGGGTGGGAGAAATATCTCTGTAAATGACACATTTTTGATTTTTTTTACACACAATTGTCCATTTACAGAGAGATTTCTCCCACCCAGCATGGGTATGTGTAAAAAATACACCATAAAACACATTATACTACTTCTCCTGAGTATGGCGATACCACATGTGTGACACTTTTTTGCAGCCTAGGTGCGCTAAGGGGCCCAACGTCCTATTCACAGGTCATTTTGAGGCATTTGTTTTCTAGACTACTCCTCACGGTTTAGGGCCCCTAAAATGCCAGGGCAGTATAGGAACCCCACAAGTGACCCCATTTTAGAAAGAAGACACCCCAAGGTATTCCGTTAGGGGTATGGTGAGTTCATAGAAGATTTTATTTTTTGTCACAAGTTAGTGAAAAATGACACTTTGTGAAAAGAACAATAAAAATCTAATTTCCGCTAACTTTTGACAAAAAATAAAATGTTCTATGAACTCATCATACACCTAACAGAATACCTTGGGGTGTCTTCTTTCTAAAATGGGGTCACTTGTGGGGTTCCTATACTGCCCTGGCATTTTACGGGCCCAAAACTGTGAGTAGTCTGGAAACCAAATTTCTCAAAATGGCTGATCAGGGGTATAAGCATCTGCAAATTTTGATGACAGGTGGTCTATGAGGGGGCAAATTTTGTGGAACCGGTCATAAGCAGGGTGGCCTCTTAGATGACAGGATGTTTTGGGCCTGATCTGATGGATAGGAGTGCTAGGGGGGTGACAGGAGGTGATTGATGGGTGTCTCAGGGGGCGGTTAGAGGGGAAAATAGATGCAATCAATGCACTGGGGAGGTGATCGGAAGGGGGTCTGAGGGGGATCTGAGGGTTTGGCCGAGTGATCAGGAGCCCACACGGGGCAAATTAGGGCCTGATCTGATGGGTAGGTGTGCTAGGGGGTGACAGGAGGTGATTGATGGGTGTCTCAAGGTGTGATTAGAGGGGGGAAATAGATGCAAGCAATGCACTAGCGAGGTGATCAGGGCTGGGGTCTGAGGACTTTCTGAGGTGTGGGCGGGTGATTGGGTGCCCGCAAGGGGCAGATTAGGGTCTAATCTGATGGGTAACAGTGACAGGTGGTGGTAGGGGGTGATTGATGGGTAATTAGTGGGTGTTTAGAGGAGAGAAGAGATGTAAACACTGCACTTGGGAGGTGATCTGATGTCGGATCTGCGGGCGATCTATTGGTGTGGGTGGGTGATCAGATTGCCCGCAAGGGGCAGGTTAGGGGCTGATTTGATGGGTGGCAGTGACAGGGGGTGATTGATAGGTGGCAGTGACAGGGGGTGATTTATAGGTGATTGACAGGTGATCAGTGGGTTATTACAGGGAATAACAGATGTAAATATTGCACTGGCGAATTGATAAAGGGGGGTCTGAGGGCAATCTGAGCGTGTGGGCGGGTGATTGGGTGCCCGCAAGGGGTAGATTAGGGTCTAATCTGATGGGTAACAGTGACAGGTGGTGATAGGGGGTGATTGATAGGTGATTGATGGGTAATTAGTGGGTGTTTAGAGGAGAGAAGAGATGTAAACACTGCACTTGGGAGGTGATCTGATGTCGGATCTGCGGGCGATCTATTGGTGTGGGTGGGTGATCAGATTGCCCGCAAGGGGCAGGTTAGGGGCTGATTGATGGGTAGCGGTGACAGGGGGTGATTGACTGGTGATTGACAGGTGATTGACAGGTGATCAGGGGGGATAGATGCATACAGTACACGGGGGGGGGGTCTGGGGAGAATCTGAGGGGTGAGGGGTGATCAGGAGGGGGCAGTGGGCAGGGGGGGATAAAAAAAATAGCGTTGACAGATAGTGACAGGGAGTGATTGATGGGTGATTAGGGGGGTGACTGGGTGCAAACAGTGGTCTGGGGGGTGGGCAGGGGGGGTCTGAGGGGTGCTGTGGGCGATCAGGGGGCAGGGGGGGGGGGAAATCAGTGTGCTTGGGTGCAGACTAGGGTGGCTGCAGCCTGCCCTGGTGGTCCCTCGGACACTGGGACCACCAGGGCAGGAGGCAGCCAGTATAATAGGCTTTGTATACATTACAGCGGCGATCCGGGTGCTAGTAACCCGCCGGCGCTTCCGAACGGCCGGCGGGTTACTACGAGCGGTGGGCGGAGCCAGTCCCCGGCGGCTGATCGCGTCACGAATGACGCGATTGCCGCATAGCCACTCCTGCAGCCGCCCCCGCTGATGGGCGTATTGCGGTCGTTTGGGCCCAGTCTTTGCCGCCGCCCATCGGCTGGGGGCGGTCGGCAAGTGGTTAATCTGTGATAATTTTACCAACTAGGAGGTTATAAGAATGACAAAACTCTTTTGAATGTTACTTGTTTATTTTCTATCACATTATTCTTAACCTCTACGCTAGGTTAAAATTTCCTATTTGTTTTGAATGTTTAAAATTGAAAACCCACAATAAAAACATTTTTGAAAGAAATGCACTCTTTACCGTTTTATTCAACCGTGCTGCGGCTTACCCCTCCTAGAGGCTCCTGCCTGTAGTGAAGTCCCAGCATACTGTATATCCAGCAGACTTAGCAGGATGATCGGCTCAGGCAAGTGCCTGCAGCCACGATTATTACAGACGCAGGACTGTGCGTTGAGAGCCCAGAGTTCTGGTGGTGTTACTGCTCCTCTGCCTGACCAGCTTGCACTGTGCTCCATATGATTTCTGCTCAGGTGGGGGATACTGTGTACCCCTATAGACATTTCTCCAGGGGAGGGCCTCCGCTTGTTAAAGGGGATCCTCGGATGGCACCATGAACCCGCCCCAGGACATCGGTGGCCCCACCTCCTCCTGCTGCATCGGAGGTGGGGAAGAGCCCCTTGTTCATGGATTGGACAAGGGCTCCTCCAGAGCCCCCCATACCATGGACCATGCTGGCTGGTATAGCTCATGGTGCGATGCTCCAGTCGGCCAGGGCTCCACATTCTGGCTATCCAGCCTGCATGGGGGACAAGGGGTTGAGGTTTGGGAAGGGGGACCCCATGCTGTCTGTTTTTATGAAAAATGTGTATTCGGAACTCGAAATGCATTACCCCTGTACTGCAGCAAAATGTCATTTTACACAGTTTAAAAAACATTTTTTGCTATGAAAATTTAAAATCGATTTTCTCAAAAACTATAAGGTCTTTTAACGAATGTTTTTTACCATCTTCCTACTCATCTGCTTAACATTTGTGGCAAATTTGGTGATGATAGCATGTACAGGGCTTTACAATTAACCGCAGAATTTGGCACTATTAACTTCAATGGAAAACCGAATTCGGTACTCGGAACTGCGAATTTTCGAGTTTCAATCGAGTACTTGAAACTGGCAAATTCCGAAGCCAAACTCGAAATTCTTATTCCGAGAGCCTAGCCCTGGTGGCTTCAACTAAAGAAAACAAAAAACACAATTTTTGGGACATGTTCATGCCGAATTTTCAAGGCTTCTGCTACAGTGGCTGCAACAAAAAATACTTTTTCACAAATTACTGTTGGCTTTACCAGTCAGTACTTCATAGATATCACTGGCAGTGCAACATATCACATTAATAGGCAGTGTTAATCTGGCTCCTGTTAATGACTCATCATGAGTCATTAACAGGAGCTGTCACTAGCGGAAGCTGCATGGTATGCAAGATGTCTGCAGATCGCTGCCGCTGGGTAGGTGAGTCGCTCTGCCGCTAACTTTTCTTTTGCAGGAGTAGCGCTGACATGCTGGAGGCAGAGGACCACACAGTGCTGGAATCCATAGGAAAGTGAGTTGCTCTGCCGTAATTGTTACCAAGGGGGAGCGGAGATCGGAGGAGGAGGAGGAGGGGGGGGGGGGGCTGGAGGGGACAAGGCAACAGAGGATAGGATGGATATGGGGACTGGAGGGGAAGGACTACTTGGGGGGCTGGAGAGGACATGCACAGGAGGGGGCACAGACACACACAGGAGGACAGGAGGGGACACAGGGACTGGAGGACCACACAGGAGGGCTGAAGGGGTCACGGAAACACACGGGGGGCAGGAGGGGACACAAGGGGACTGGAGGACCACACGGGGGCTGGAGGACATCACACTGGACAGGAGGTGACACATGGGACAGGAGGACCACACGGTGGCAGGAAGGGATGACACACAGGAGGACAGGAAGGGGCACAGTGGACATAGGACAATGGGGGAGAACGTGTACATTTTTTCCCCCTGATTTTTGCCCTCTAAACCTAGGTGCGTCTTATATTCCAGAGCGTCTTATATTCCAAAAAATATGGTATATACAGTGCTGCCCATAATTATTGATACCCATGGCAAATTTTGACTTAATGTCACTTTTATTCAACCAGCAAGTAATTTTTTTGATGGGAAATGACATAGGTGTCTCCCAAAAGATAAGATGTTGTACAAGAGGCAGTATTGTGGGGAAAAAAATTATCCGCTTCTATTTACACTTGAGCAAAAAGTATCCAGTCTAAAATTATTCATACCCTTCATAAATTGTCAGTCTGTGGGAAAAACCAAAGTTCTATACCATTCCAAATAGTCCAAGTTGTTATAAACCATCCTAATTACCCTAATTAATTGGGAACAACTGGTTTAATCAACTCAACGGGTGAAAAACAGCAGCTATCTGCAGTTGGTTTGTGGACAGTCTTGGCTAAGACAAAGGAGCTCAGTGAGGACCTGCGGCTGTGCCTTGTGGCTGCTCACAAGTCAGGAAATGTTTTCAAGTTGCAGTGGCTACAGTGCGCAAAGTATTATTAAAGCGGATCCGAGATGAAAAACTAACTAACAAGTAACTTGTCTATATATCTTATATAAAGTTTAGATCGTTTCAACACTATATGTTTATTTATTCCTGTGATGCAATGAAAGCAGCCATGTTCTGTTTGTCACATTACACACAGGCAAGCTGATAGCAACTCCAGCCCTCAGCCTGTGACAAATTCACTCCTCCCTTCTCCCCTCTGCCTTTGAAATCTCTGGCTAGTAACCTTCTCCTCTTGCCCAGACTGAGCTCCCATAAGCCCTTGCTACATGAGCCTGAGAGTGCCAAGGCACTAGAGAAAGCTGTGAGCGAGGCTTGTTTAGTTTATAGGGAATTTGAGTATTACAACAAAATACAAGATGTTCCGCACTGTGGAAAATCTCAGAGGACGTGGTCAGAAGCCAAAAGTGACACCTGTGCTGGCCAAGAGGATAATGAGAGAGGTGAAAAAGTATCCATGGATCACCACTAAAGGCCATCCTGGTGAATCTTGTATCCCTATATTCCCCATGACTGACCTTTTGTAATGTACCTATATAGGTGGTCTATTCTTCAATTTGTTCACTCCAGATGTGTATTATTGCCAGTTTGTTGGATGTAGGCTTTTTTTTGGCTATGTATCAGGTATCTGTTGTTTGTGTCACATTCTATTCAATTTAATATGGTTGCTCTCTTTACCTTTCGATTTGGTTCACCTAATTTTTATTTTTTTTAATGTATCACATTTCCTTCTATGTTATTATATTTACTTTTGTGGGTGTGATTTTCTTTTAAGAAATCTGGTGCTGGTATTTTAATATGATTGTGATGTATTAAAACATTGTATAAGTTTTATTTTAGATACATACTGTATTATGTCTGAAGAAGGGTTAACAAACAAAAGACAAGTCTGCGTTGTCGCCATAAGATGAATTGTTACATGGCCCATGGCGCTTAATATTTATAACTTGGATGTTTTATGAATTACTCCTGAAGAGTATGAAGTTTTGGACCTTAATTGCATAATAAAAGAACAAAAATGACTTTCTACAACTGAAAATTGATTTTCCTGCTGACTATCCCTTATACGAGTGAAATAATGTCTGAAACGCCTGATCCGCTGCATGTTTGCTCAGGGTCTATGGCTAAAAGTATTAGAGGCAGAGGGTCACATTTTTAGAGTCAATACTGTATGTATGTATGTATGCGTGTATGTATGTGTGTGTGTATACATACATACATACCTGCATACATACATAGTATGTATATGTGTATATATATATATATATATTTATAATTTTTTTTTTTATCTCTCATTTTAATAATACAGGAGAAGAATTTTCATCCTTGGTCCTTCCCACCATGTGGCTCTTTCTAGATGTGCTCTATCCACTGTGGATATATATAGGACTCCCCTCTATGATCTCCATATTGATCAGAAAGGTACGTTTGAGAAACTTGTGGTTAGATTGTCAACCAAATGTTTGTTGGCACTGTCAGCATTCTAGATGGGTAAATTCATCAACTGTGTTTGAAAAAGTAAAAATACAGAATAGAAAGAAAAAACTGGTA
Source organism: Hyperolius riggenbachi (assembly GCF_040937935.1). Classification (NCBI taxonomy): domain Eukaryota; kingdom Metazoa; phylum Chordata; class Amphibia; order Anura; family Hyperoliidae; genus Hyperolius; species Hyperolius riggenbachi. Next base: position 353,528,175 of record NC_090649.1, on the reverse strand, counting down.
CATGCAAAAAGTACTTTTAATTGAGACATACCAACATACATCGCCTTGCAAAAGTATCATTCCCTCACCACCACCTTTGGCTTTGTACTTATTTTGTTACGTTCTATCCTGTAATTGTAATGTTTCTTATTTTTTTGAAAGTATTTTTTTTTTTTTTTTTTTTTTTACAACACAACAAAACAGTAAAGTTAAGAACAACTTGCTGTGATCATGGTACAGTGTCATAAGGGGTTCTAAGGAGCCACAATAATCTCAGTGTAAAAAATATCATTAATGACAGTGTGAATAATTGGGCTACACAATAGTTAACTATTTCTGTCTGACTGCAACCCTCCTCTCTAACACCCAGCTATTCATCCAGATTATCTGACTCATAATAAATTAATCAAGCTTTAATTTGAAGAATGCTGTCCAGCATGACCATACTTTTCTGAACTTTTTTTTACATTTTCGTTTAGCATAAATACTGTGCTTTTTAGAAGAGCTAGTTCCTTGTGAACATGAGGATAATTATTTTACAGGCATCTGTTTTGATACATAAAGCTCTGCCCTTTTAGTTATGCAGTGCAATCACTGACGACATGGGGAAATATGCTCTCTTACATGCACGCATTCACATACAGGAATTACAGTACTTCTAGTCGGTCTATATGTGCCCCCGCCTGCTGATTTTTTCTTAATGATATTATGAGTAGGGGGACGGCTCAAGTTCCGACTGCTAAAATTATGCTATGTGGAGAGTTCGATCAGATGTTATCGCCAATGGCGGATAGGCTAAAACCCAATCCTAGGGACACATTACAATTTCAAATATGTGACACATGCGGAATCCTGATCAACCAGGCTTTACATGCCATTCCTCCTCGTATCAATCACTATCCAGTATAGACTACATTCTTGCAACCCCTGAAATGGCTATGCAGATCAGTCAGGTCAGACTGTTGCCATGTGGTGTATCTGACCACTCACCCTTGGAAGTCACTCTAACTTTTGCTCATAGTAAACAGAGACCACTGTGGCGGCTATCTCCGGGATGGATAATGCATGACTATGGCCTCAATTCACTAAGCTTCTCTCCTGTCTTTTTAATAACGTTTCTAGAGTTACCACCTTGGTGATGAGGCATGTTGTATTCAGGAAACAATTAACCTCAGGCAAACCTAAAGTTAACTATTCTGTCTTTAAGTTAACTCTTCAAGACTTAAAACAACTCTAGAATTCTAAAGGTAAAGACAGGCTGTTAATTAACTGCTTGTGAAAATCACTACAGAGGAGGTAACTTATATACAGAGGAGGTAACTTATATACAGAGGAGGTAACGTAAATACAGAGGAGGTAACGTAAATACAGAGGAGGTAACGTAAATACAGAGGCGGTAACTTACATACAGAGGCGGTAACTTACATACAGAGGCGGTAACTTACATACAGAGGCGGTAACTTACATACAGAGGCGGTAACTTACATACAGAGGCGGTAACTTACATACAGAGGCGGTAACTTACATACAGAGGCGGTAACTTACATACAGAGGCGGTAACTTGCATACAGAGGCGGTAACTTGCATACAGAGGAGGTAACTTGCATACAGAGGAGGTAACTTGCATACAGAGGAGGTAACTTAAGGAATGAAGAGATAAGATAACTCACTGGATCATGGTAATTTTTCTTTTGCCTTATTATCCCCAGCATGATCTTAGTGAATTGAGGCCTATGTCATGTTAATTATGCGGGAACCACTGGAAACGTATACGATCCGTAATGATAAAACGGCTGGCCCATCGGTTGTTTGAGACACCTATAAGGTGGTCACTAGGGGGAATTATATTCAAATTATTAATGAAGCCCGATTTCAAGATGGACTGCTCCTCTCGAAAGCAGAATAGGCCACTTCTGCGGAGCAGGAGTATGTTAGACAAAAAACGAGTGACACTTATAATACATGGCAGGCTGCACTAGCATACCTCACGGATAGGCAAAAAATAGCAGTAAGCAGGGTAGAGTCTGTACGTCAACTACGTATATATGAGCAAGGGGACAAAACTGGACGACTCCTAGCATACCTTATTGGCGAAGAAAAACTATTATATCATATTGGAGCACTTAGAAATGCTCAGGGAGTTGTTCTAACAGATGCCTCTGATATAAATCTAGAATTTGTCACCTATTATCAAAAGTTATACACCTGATATTTCATATTCGAGGTGTCAGCTGGATTATTTTTTTTACCCACTTAAGGACCAGGCCATTTTTACCTGATCTGTGTTGCGTGGGCTCTCCAGCCCACAGCACAGATCAGGAAAGAGCCAGGGCGACCAGACTCCCCCCCCCCCCCCCCCCCCTTTTTCCCCACTAGGGGAATGTCCTGCTGGGGGGGTCTGATCGCCACCGGCTATTTTCGCCTTGCGGGGGGCTCCTCAAAGCCCCCTTTCGCAGCGATTTTCGGCCTCCCTGTCCTTCCCTCCTTCCCCTGGGCGGCGCAGGACGGAGATCCGTCCTGCACCGCCTCTAATAGGCGATCCCCGGCCAATCAGAGCGCCGTATGATTTAAACAGCATGTGTACAATTAGCCTGCGAGCCGCGATCTGAGGCTCGCAGGCTGTTCACGGAGACTCCCTCTGTGAACTGACATGGAAAAGGCCGCTCGAACGAGCGTCCGTTTCCATGTAAAACCACTTAAGACCTGCCGACGCCTATCGGCGTTAGGCCGTCGTTAAGTGGTTAAGCACAGTCGACATCCCGGTGGTGTCCGCTGATGGTAATGTTTCTTATTTAATGTGATGGCTGTGCCCAACATTTTCTAAGTTGGTGAAATAAGAGATTGATATAGAAAAACAATTGTCATGTTCATTTGTATTCACCCCCTTTGCCATGAAGCCCCTAAAAAGTCCAGGTACAACCAGTTACCTTCAAAAGTCACATAATTAGTGAAATGAAGTCCACACCTTTTCTGAAAGGACCTAGAAGCCTCAACACCACTAAGCAAGAGACATCACACAGCAAAGACCACGGAGCTCTCCCAACAAGTCAGGGACAAAGTTGTTGAGAATTGCAAGTCGTATTATAAAAATATCAAAAGCTTTGAATATCATTTGGAGGACCATCAAATCCATAATATTCAAATGGAAAGAGCATGGTCCCACAACAAACCTGCTAAGAAAGGGCTCCCTACCAAAATTTAACTGCTAGCCCATTGTATCCCATGTCCTCCATTTCCACCTGCTTTGGCAATGCCAGTATGAATCTTGGTCATGCCAATAAAGTTATCTTTGATTTGATATAGTGGAACACTGCTGCTTTATGCCTCTGCATGGTTTCTGTGTAATTAACTGTCTGTGGGAGTGTTGGCATATGTGTGGCAGGTTGATCCATATGCACAAGATTTCATGCATAGCATGCATGCAAAGGGAGTAACCTGTAATGCTCACATACCACCCACCCAGTTAGCAGTTTTTGGTGTCAGTTGCAGCTAGAACTGAGAGTACTGACATACTGCACTATAGTCCATGTGTCTTTTGATATGTATCTTTTAGAGGAATACGCAACATTGGTGGTGTACAATGAGGGATTATATACAATGGGGAAGCAAAAGATTGGTCTGGATGGACTTTCTACTGTAGTGTGAAGCATACTGAGTCATTTTTTGATAAGACGGTGGTTAAGTAAATACAGATTTGTGATCCAAAGACTGTTGAGCACTGTCTGTTTATATATTGTATGTATTGTTTGATAGAGATTTTATTTTGGGAATTAAATCCCTCGTCGGTTAATACATCCGCCCAAGTATTCTTACCTATACATAAACTGTTCTGCAAGTCTCTTTAAACTCTTTGCAGTCTTGTCTGATCCTTATAATATGTAGTAGTAGGGACAGTCACTGTGAGGGAATCACGGTAGCCTGTGTGACAAAGGTGAGACTGATAGCCAAAAGGTGCAGTATCATAGGATAACATTAGTTAAATATTACAAGAGTAGTTATACTCACAAACGTGGGTTTCAGAACCTGCAACCACCATATATCGCCTATGTGGAAACCAGCGTCCCTGCTCTGTATTCCAGGTCATGCCGGAACTGGGTGGTTGGCTATTTTTGGCACTCAGGCAGCAAACTGAATTCCCTAAGGCACTTTGTTGAGGAAGTGGGCAGAGACCCAAGAATTTTTTTTTTTTTTTTAATTGTGCTCGACCTTACCTGATCTAAACTCTTGTTTTCTGCTTAACTCCCCTCCAGGTGAACCATGAGATTGCCCTGCCTGCCTAGGGGACAGGAAGCACAAGATGCAATTAGCCACATCCTCCTACCTATCCTCAGTGCTTTCCTGTCTCCTGGTCAGACAGGATGCAATTTATGGATCACCGGGGGGGGGCTGTCCCTGCCTGCCTGCCTGCCTACGGGAGTTCCTAAATTGGAACTCCGCATGGCAATCCATCTGCCCGGGGGATCCCGGCGGGTGACTGCTGGTAAAGCGGAGACCTAGCAAGTGCCGATGCACCGCTGCAGGTCTTTGAAAGATCCATTGCATCCGGCCATAGATTTGAGCGATGGGTGGTGCTCTACACTGGAGGCTCCGGCGGAAGTTGTCATTGTGGCTACCCGGAACTTCCGCCAGCGGGGATGTGGACTCCATGCCTCGTGAAAGCGCTGCAAGCGTCTATTTCAAATGCATAGACGCAGTGGCATAGTGTGCTGGATCAGCGTTCCTCTCAGCCATCTGTAATGTGGGATACCTCTCGGGACAGGGACATTGACGCATACTGACACCGACCAGGTAAGGTCTTTTTTTGTCAGTACTTATGGGGTAAAGCTTTTTTATGTGTGTGTGTTTGGCCTTGTTTTCTGCGTTTTCACGCCATTTAAAACCATAAAGGAATGTGGTATATGCCAGAAAAAGCTTGCTCCTTCCTATCCCAAATCCCTGTGCAATGCCTGCATGAAAGTGGTGACATGTTTAATGATATGTTATTTATGTTCCAGGAGCGTTTAGCAGAAAAGTTTTTGGCTGCAAAGGAAGCTCCTACTTTACCGGCCACTCCTGAGGTAGTCCCTCCAATATTGGAGACGGACTTGCCTAGTATATTTGGGGCACAAAGGGTTGTGGATTCCTCCTCGGAGGAAATAGAGCATGTAGGGGAATCTTCTGCTATGCAAGAAGAGACACCCAGGAGCTCTAATAGAGGAAAATTTAAACTATTGCCTGACAGTGGCGTCCCTACCATTGGGCGCAGGGGGGCGTGGCACCCCCGGGTGACTGACACCTAAGGGGGTGTTGCCACGACCCCCCATGGAAGGAGAAGAGCAGCGCTAGGAGGGGTGGGAGACAGCGGCGGGGAGGGGGGACAGATCCCCCTCCCTCACCTGGGTTCCTTCCTTCTGCCTCTCTCCCCTGCGGCTGCCCGCCCGCGCCCGGTTCATTTCCCCGCAGCCCGGGGACTGCCTCCCGGAGGCAGAGCAGGAGGGAAGATGGCTGCAGAAGCCATGCACAGGAGACTTTGTGTCTCCAGTACAGGGCTTCGGGCGCCATCTTCCCGTAGCCCTGCACTCTGCCTGTCAGCGCGGGAGATGTGCTGCAGGAGGATCGTTGCTGGAGGATCGTCAGGGAGCTGCGCATGTGAGGCAGGCCAGGTGAGTGAATTTATTTTTTTTACGGGATTATTTTTTGGTGAATGCTCCCCACATTGCGATTTTCTGGTGAATGCTGCGCACATAGCGATTATTTTCTGGTGAATGCTGCGCACATAGCGATTATTTTCTGGTGAATGCTGTCCATTTAACGATTATTTGCTGGTGAAATGCTGCCCACTTTACGATTTCTGGTGAAATGCTGCTCTCTTTACGATTATTTTATGGTGAAATGCTGGTATCTTTACAATTATTTTATGGTGAAATGCTGCTCTTTACGATTATTTTATGGTGAAATGCTGCCCACTTCACGATTATTTTATGGTGAAATGCTGCTCTCTTTATGTTAATTTCTGGTGAAATGCTGCCCACTTCACGATTTCTGGTGAAATGCTGCCCACTTTACTATACAGGGAGCACCTATACCTAGCATTACCCACCATTTTTTTTTGGGGGGGGGTGGGGGGGAGTTGGGAGGGGGTGGTGGTGGGCGGGTGCCTTATAATAACCAGCACCGAGTGTCAAACGCCCTAGGTACGCCACTTCTGCTTGAGTAGTCTAATGAATTGTGTACATTTGTTCAGCTTTGAATATTCCTATTGATAAACCTAAACCTGCTTCTATTGAGGGCGATGTGTATTCAGAGCCGATTTTGTTCAGAAACTGATGGTTTTTCCAGTGCACAAAACAATGGTGGATTTAATTGTGGATGAATGGAAAGAACCTGATAAGAGGCTGTTTATTTCAAAATCATTCAAAAGGCAATATCCTTTTAATGAGGTAGACATTATCAAATGGTCTAAATGTCCGAAAATTGATGCTGCCATTTCAAAATTATCCAAACATTCAGCTATTCCCTTTGAGGATACGGGTTTACTAAAAGATTTTTCTGGTAGGAAAATGGAGACTGCTCAAAAAAGCCTGGGAGGCAATTTCTGCCTCGTTATCGCCTAATGTAGCAGCCACCTGCACTGCTCGTTGTTTAAAGTGGATCCGAGATGAAAAACGAACTATAACAAGTAACTTGTCTATGTATCTTATCTAAAGTTAAGATAATTTACACAGCATATCTAGCTGCAAACAAATTTAATAGAAAATGATTATTGCTTTGGTACAATGACAGCAGCCATGTTGTTTGTAAACATTACACAGAGGCAAGCTTATCTGTATCATCAGCACTCAGACTGTAAAAAAAAAAAACAACCTGATCCCCCTCCCTCCTCCCCTCTGCCTCTGAAATCAATGGCTAGTAACACCTCCTCCTCCCCCTGCCCAGACTGAGCTCCCATGAGCCCTTGCTACTGCCAAGGCTCTCTGAAAACCTGTGGGCGTGGTTTTAGTTTATAGGAAATTAGAGTATTAAAACAAAAAAAATATTTGACTTGAGGAATGCCCTATAAACAATAGGAAAGGAACACAATTATGCAATGAGTAAAAGTTCACCTCGGATCCACTTTAATTCTGTGACTGCAGGAGATGCAGGCTCATTAGAAAGATGATGCTCCACTTGAAAACATTTCCCTATCAGTTGCTACCCTAAAATTAGCCACCAAGTTCCTTGCGGATGCTTCTAGTGAGGCTGTCAGATTTTCTGCTAGGAGTCTAGCGTTGATCAATTCTGGTTGCAGATTTTTATGGCTAAAAATTGTGAAGGTGATATAGCACGTGGCTGAGGCTGGAGCGGAGGGGACATCTCTGAGTAGCAGCCAGCGGCATCACGGAGCACCCAGGAGCCCGCATGTCAGCAGAGAGGAGGCATTAGCTGTGCCAGAGCGCCCCCTGCTGGACCTGATAACCAGGAAGCGCCGCTGTTGCCTTCACTGCCATTGGGACGGAGCCACTGTTGGAGCGCAAGGAAGCCAGCAACAGGAAGTTCGGGTATCAGCTGACCAGGGGATCACAAGGTCAGACTCCATCCACGCTGAGCGGCACCGCGCTCCTGGATATCGGGATTACAGCAAGATTTTTTGCATAGAGAGAGGTACTAACAACCACCCGCACGGCTGGAAGAGGTACTGTATTGCTCCTTTCACACACTTCATTGGCTGGCCTGGCTCGCTGAAGCGGCGGCATATTTGTAGGAAAAGCCATACTTTTTGTCCGTGGGTGCGCTGAGGTATTACTGTCTTTGATATGGCAACTAAGGTGAAACTTTGTGGCCTCCCATTTGAAGGAGACCTGTTGTTCGGTTCAGTCCTTGAGCAAGCTCTAGAAAGGACAGCTGAAAAGAAAGACTTTTCCTCCTCTAAAGAAAAAACAGGCTCCCAGAAAAAGATTTTGGGGCTCTAGAAAAAATTATAGAGCTAAGGAACCGAATAAAAAATGGCAGGCGAATAAAGGCCTTAAAGCCAAAAGCTTCCTCTTCAATCCTCAAATACCCCAAAACAATCCAATACTGAACCAAGACTATGTTCAGCTGGGGGGCAGGTTGAAAGCATTTTTCCCAGCCTGGCAAAAAAATTCAAAAAGCAAATACATTTGCCAGACAATCAGGGAAGGGTACAGAATTCAATTTTCCAGGAAACCTCCAAAAAATTTAAAAGTGACAAGTTTTTTTGCAGTCCCCAGTGAAGCAGTCTGCTATGGAAAAAGCTGTGGAGAATCTCTTCCAGAGGGAGTTGTGTAAGAGGTTCCAGTTCAGGATAGAGGAAGGGGTTTCTACTCTCTTCCTGGTTCCAAAGCCAAATGGCGATTTTCGCCTGATTATAAATCTTCGGTTTTTGAACCATTTTGTAAAATACAAAAAGTTTCGCATGGAATCAATTACAGTTCAACTTCTGGGGAAGGATTACTTCATGGCATTCAAAGATCTTATGGACGCATATTATCATGTACCCATTCTGCTGGCTCACTGGAAATATCTGAGAGCAGCAGTTTGCATTTGATCCCAGGTCCTTCACATGCAGTTCAAGGCACTCCCCTTTGTGATTTCGAATGCTCCCAGGATCTTTACAAAGATCATGATAGAGGTTGCAGCCCATCTGAGAATGCAGAAGATCATTCTAGTACCTTACCTAGACGATCTGCTGATAGTTGCAAAATCCAAGGATACTCTCCAAGAGCATATTCAGATGGTTCTGACAGTTTTGAAGTACCTGGGATGGATCTTGAATCTTAAGAAATCCGACCTTACCCCAGATGAGAGGAAATCATTTCTTGGGGTGTCACTGGACACAGTGAACCAGAGCTCCTGTCTGCCATAAAGAAAGGTGGATCAAGTGATCACTTGTACTCAGGAACTTCTGAGAGCAAAGTCTGTCACAGTAAGACAAGCTATGTCTCTCATGGGCAAGTTCTCAGCACGTATTCCAGCTGTAGCCTGGGCTCAGGCAAACTACAGAATCTTCCAACTGACAATACTGTGTCAGTGGTCAGTCAGACCAGAGGCTCTAGAGCAAAAGATCGATTTGTCAGATCCAGTGATTCATTCTCTGAACGGGTGGACTTCCTGGCAAAACATGCAAAGAGGTGAAAGTTGGATCTCGCAAAATCCAGTGATTATTACGACAGATGCGAGCCTCTGGGGAAGGGGGAGCTCGTCTGGGTCGAGAATACATTCAAGGCAGGTGGTCTCTAATAGAAAAGACCTTCTCATCCAATCGCAAAGTTATTGGCGATGTGGAAGTCTCTATAGAGATGGGAAAGTCTGATTGTAAACAAAAACGTGATTGTTCAACCAGACGTCAGTGACTCACATAAACAAGCAAGGAGGGTCTCACAGCCCTCCGCTAATCTTCTCTATCTCTGCAGATTTTCCCGCTGGGCAGAGAACAAGGTTCTTTCTTTAAAGTCGGTTCACCTCAAGGGAAAGGACAATGTTCTAGCAGATTGGTTAAGCTGCCAGGAGCTAAATCAGAGCAACTGGTGTCTGAACAAAGAGGTCTTTCTGATGATTTGCAGCAAGTGGGGTCTTCCATCCATAGACCTGTTTGCTGCCTGGAACAATGCACTTCTTCCCAGATTCTGCTCCCTCAATCCCAAAGGCTCTCCGGTTCGTCTAGATGCATTCCTGCTTCACTGCGGTCTGGAGAGAGCATTTGTACATCCATCCTTGAAAATGATCAGGAGGGTACTACAGAAAGTAATTAAAGACCAGGCCACGATAATTCTTAACGCCCCAGACTGGCCAAGAAGGCTCTGGTATCCTCTGTTACTCTCCCTAGCAGTAGAGGAACCCATGGTCCTGCCGATCAGGGAAGATCTTCTGTATCAGGGACAAGTATACCATCCCTCAGTGGTCAGTCTAAACCTGAAGGCGTGGCTTTTGAGCGGCGCTTATTGAATCAAGGCCAATCTGAGAAAGTGCTTTCTACCTTGCTACATGCAAGGAAACCTGTCGCTTCCCCTATCTATCTCAGGATTTGGAAAGTGTTTTGTGAATTTAACAAAGATACTCCAGAAAATCTTGTAACGTTTTCCATCCCATATATTCTAGATTTCCTGCAGAAAGGGCTAGATATGGGTCTAAAATTGAACACCCTTAAAGTGAACCTCCGGACTAAAAATCTACTCAGCAGAACTGAAAAGGCTTGGTGTTTCTTTAACAGTTTCACAGCATCAGAACTTTGTTTTTCTTACCAAAGCATCATTTTTAGCTGCATTTTTAGCTAAGCTCCACCCATCAAAGAAAAAAAGCCTGGGCTTTTTTTCCTTGATGCTGTGCAGAGCATGATGGGATTTCCTATGTTGTTCACATTGCCTAGCAACTGCGAGAGGTGCTCAGGACACAGGACAGTTGGAACTGTCTCATGCTCCCTGTCACCTCCTTTCAACCAAAAAGATGGCTGCCATCATGAAATCAAACATTTGCCTGTTCTTTTAAAACAGTGTGGGTAAGAGATTGTATTACCTATATATTTTAATTAACCTAACGTAACTTAATGACAGTATGTTTGTTTAGGCTCGAGTTCCTCTTTAAGGTGCAGTTAGCAGCCCTGGATGCATACTTTGATTTTCCTTTTACTTCAAATTCTTTGATTAAAAGGTTTATTAAGGTGGTTAAAAGGAAACCCGTGTTGAAGAAACTAACTGTTCTGCCTTGGGACTTGAATTTAGTCCTAAATTCTCTTACAGCATTCCCCTTTGAGCCCATGGATCAAATTTCAATTAAGGGCTTAACCTTCCTGGCGGTAAGCCCGAGCTTAGCTGCTGCGCAGGAGGATTTCTCAGGCCCTGCTGGGCCGATTTGCATCATTTTTTTTTGTTTGCAACACGCAACTAGCACTTTGCTAGCTGTGTGTGCATTCCGATCGCCGCCGCTCAACGCAAGATCGCCGCTGATCGCCGTGCCGCTCCCCCCCCCCCCCAGACCCCGTGCGCTGCCTGGCCAATCAGTTCCAGGCAGCGCTGAGGGGTGGATCGGGACTCCCTTAGACGTCACGACTTCCATGACATTGGTGACGTCATCCCGCCCTGTCGCAATGGCGACGGGGGAAGCCTTTCAGGAAACGGAATTTCCTGATCAAAGATCGCCGGAGGCGATCGAGGCGGGCGGGTGATGCCGCTGTACAGCGGCTATCATGTAGTGAGCCCTAGGCTCGCTACATGATTTAAAAAAATAAATAAATAAAAAAATAGTGCTGCGCTGCCCCCTGGCGGTTTCTAATAGACCGCCAGAAGGGTTAACGCTAAAGACGCGTTTATTAGCAGCAGTGACTACAGCCAGGCGTATTGGGGAAATACAAGCCTTAAACCTAAAGCCACCATTTATGACTATCCAACTTTTTTTTTTTTCCAAAAGTTGTGACAGATTTCCATAGAGAACAGAAGATCTTTATCCTTTCTTTTTGTCCGAATCCTTCTAACCGCAAAGAGGAAAAGTTTAGTTCCCTGGATGCCAGGAAGATGATTTTGTTTTATCTAGATAATACTGCTGAGTGGAGAAAGGAGGATAATTTATTTGTTCAGTTTCAGGGTGCTCGAAAAGGTTTAAGAGCATCCAAGAGTACTCTCAGTAACTGGTTAAAGTTATGTATAAGCAAAGCTTATGAAATAGGTAAACCAGCTCTTGTAAATGTCAAGGCACACTGCTAGGGCTGTCTTCTCTTCCTGGGCAGAAAGGAATTCTGCCTCAGTACTCCAAATTTGTAAGGCTGCCACATGGTCCTCTTATGACCCCTTCGTAAAGCACTACCGTTTGGATTTACCAAGTCACCGAGACTTGGGGGTTTGGTCGCAAAGTATTGTCTGCGGTTGTCCCGCCCTGAGAGACGTAATATTCTAACTCTCATGGTTCACCTGAAGGGGAGTCAAGCAGAGGCCAATAATTACTCTTACCGGTAATTGGATTTCTGCGTAGACTCCACTCCAGGTGGACATACCCACTCCAGGTGGACATACCCACCCAAATCTAATGGTAAGTCTCCTACTGAGTCAAGGTAATAGTCTAAGCACTGAGGATAGGTATGAGGATGTGGCTATTTAATTGCATCTTGTGCTTCCTGTCCCCTAGGCAGGCGGGGCAATCTCATGTTTCACCTGTAGTGGAGTCTACGCAGAAATCCAATTACCGGGTAAGAGTAATTATTGGCTTTCTAGGTTGGTTTATCTGGAGAGGTAAGATACCTCATGTATTTATTTATGTCTTTATAACGTATACTCTGAGTGATATCTCTTTTTGGGCGCTCCTCCCTTCTTCATTGTCTGATCCTTAGTAAACTGGTTTACAGAAAGCAACAAATTAGAAATCTTCTGATAAAAAAAAAAAATAAAAAAAAAATTAATGGACGCTGAGGGTTTGGAGGATGGCGCAGAGGAGTCTCCACTGGGCCTGTCCATAACTTACGACTGGTGCTTCCTCTTCAGGATGAGTATTTAGTTCTAAACCAGCTGTCTTTGTCAGGCCATAATGGGATTACAGGGATGTAAATTCAAAACATAATAAAAATCCTGATTTCTATCCCCTACAGGCCAGGACTAATGCAGTCGATTTGTTTCAGGATCAAGTAGAGAAGGAACTATTGCAGATAAGTAGTGTTCATACGGCCCCTTCGGATCTTACTGCTAGGGAGGAGGAAGCTCTTACCTCCCTTAAACTCTTGAGGACCACAGTGCTAAACCCCCCTTAAAGACCAGACTATTTTTTTCAAAATAGGCCACTGCAGCTTTAAGGCCAAGCTGCAGGGCCGCACAACACAGCACTCTAGTGATTTCCCCCCCCCCCCCCCCCACACACACACACACACACACCTTTTCTCCCCACCAACAGAGCTTTCTGTTGGTGGAGTCTGATCACCCTCCAGTTGTTTATTTTTATTTTTTACAAATATTTATTGTATTTTTTTTTCTTCCTCCCTCCCACTCCCCACCAGCCAATCATAGTGATCGGCTGTCATAGGCTTCAGCCTATGAAAGCCGATCGCTCTCTTGTGCCCAAAGGGGACAGCCATGTAACACAGCTGTCCCCAGTACAGCGCTGCTGCAGATTGCAGCGCTGTACTAAGTAAAAAGATGGTGGTTTCACCTTCTAACAGTCTCCGAGCGACGATCACCGCAGGGAGACTGAAGGCGGCGCTCCGTCTACCAAGCAGGAGATGCGTGCACAGTCTGCACGTGATCGCCTGCAAACCGAAGCCCCAGGACTTTACGCCGATCGTTGTTAGGTGGTCCTGGGGCTGCCGCCACGGCGTGACTCGGTCGGCAAGCAATTAAAACCAATACTTCGATAGTGATCCATAGTGCTGACAATGAGGGTTCAGTGGTGGTTCTTAATGCAGCGGAATATGAGAAAGAGGCTCTCAAACAGCTGCAGGACCTAAACACCTATCGACCCTTTTTGTCAGACCCTACTCCACTTTTCTCCAAGCAATTGGGACTCCTGCTGGACGACGGTGTCTCCATCGGTGCTTTGACCAAGAGATTTAGGGACTTTTTGATTTAGACACCGGTGGTTCCTATATTCCATCCACAAACTGGACCTTCCCCAAGGGGTAGCCCCATTGTGGCTGGCATTGGGTCCTTGGGGGGAACGTCTTGGCGAGTGGGTCGATTCCTATCTGTAGCCACTTGTCGCTCGTTTACCCGGATATGTGCGGGATACCAAACATTTATTGGCTAGTTTGCAGAGTGTCAAGTAGATAGAGGATTATACCTGGGTAGGCTTAGATGTCGTCTCCCTTTATTGTTCGATTCCTCGTGATAACGCATTGGAGGCCTTGGACTACCATCTAGACCATTACTCAGCCTTCTCTCCTTCGTTGGGGTCCTTCCTTGCCATGGCAGTTAATTTTCTTCTAAAACACAATTATTTTATTTTCAATGGCAGGTTTTATCTCCAGGACCACTATGAATCAGGGATGAGCTCATGAGTGCTCATGAATAGTGAGCTACTCGAAGTTGTCATTAAATGAGGCTTGATTGCCTCGGGTATGCGGCTGAGAGACGATGAGTTACTTTCCCACAATGCTGCCGGCTTCTATGCGTATCACGTCTTGCACGTGGCCTATTGGACGCGTTGCAAGACTCACTAGCGCGAACTTCCTACTTCGAGCCGTATTAGGGGAGGCGACAACCAGAGAAGCTTCTTAAAACGTGAAACATATTGGATCTGGCGACTCGGGACTCATGTCCCTGAAGGTCTGAATACCAAAAGGGATGTCAGTCTATTTTATGATCTTTAGATTATTCGATTTTGTCTTTGTTATTGTCCTCTCACCCCCTCCCCTTTTCCCTTTTTTACTGTGCTGAAACTTTATAGTCTTTTCATTATAGGCTAATGAATGTGTTGTTCTTGTTCTTAATTGAGCAACTTTGTACAGAAGTATGCATTTTATTCTATTTTGTATCTGTACCTTTCATATCTTGCTACCTGGATCACCCCTAGTGGGTGTGACCTTGTATGTATAAATTGTGGCTCCTGCGAGAGGACTTTTAGCTATGATTAAGGAGCGAGTCTTAAGCTCCGATACGGGTAAGCTGTTTTGCCTTGTCCAGTATGTTTAACTTTAAGTAAAAATCGGACTTTTAATTGACTGGTCGAGCAGATCCTTCTCCTTTTCATCAGCCTGGCTGCCTTTGGTCCTGCTCCTGGTCAGTGTGGTAGAGTTGTGAACAGTGTTTCCCCCTTTTCTACAGTGTATCTCCGGATTACTTTTTTGTGCAGGATGCCACTCCTGTTTACCTTTAGCATGCGTCTCTTGCCTTGCCTCTTGTCTTTTAGAAAAACGTTTGGACTTTGCATGTGTGAGGCTGAATAATGGAGACAGGATTTTTCCTTCCCTAAGCAATATGGAGGATAGTGACATATTGCAACATGATCTGGATAGGATGGCGATATGGGCACATAAATGGCAAATTAAATTTAATGTTGAAAAATGTAAAGTCATGCATTTTGGTTGTAGCACCATACAAAATAAACGGGATACAGATGGGAACATCAAACTTGGAGAAGGACTTATGAGTACTCATCGAAAACAAGGTAAATAATCATATTCAATGCCAAGCCACTGCAGCTAAAGCAAATAAAATTTTGGGATGTGTTAAAGAGGAAATAAAAACTCAGGATGCTAGCATAGCCAGCGAGCCAGAGACAAAGCACCCTCATATATTTTACCATATATATCAGTGGGAGCATTAGAGAAAACTCCTACCCTGCTCTGTTTCGTTTTTCACTCGAGCAAAGCCAGACTGAATGCTCAGTCGGGGATTTTATCAGGGCTGATTAGAGGCAGGCTGAGCAGTGAAAAATGAAACCGAGAGCAGGGTAGGGGTTTTCTCTAACGTTCCCACTGATATATATGGTGAAATACATGAGTGCTTCGTCTCTGGTTCACTTTAACTCTCTAGTAAGGCCACATCTGGAATATGGAATTCAGTTCTGGGCACCACATTACAGGAAAGCTATTGCAGTTTTAGAGCATGTGCAGAGACGAGCAACAAAATTGATACGTGGGATGGAAGGTCTCAGTTCCCAAGAAAGGTTAGATAAACTGGGTTTATTTAGTCTAGAGAAAAAGTGCCTTAGAGGAGATCTAATTAACATTTATAAATACGTCAGAGGGCAATATGAAAGCTTGGCGGATGAGCTTTTTGTCCCTAGGCTTTTTCAAAGGACTAGGGGACATGATCTGCACTTGGAGGAAAAAAGTTTTAGCCATTTATTAAGGGAAGGGTTCTTTACAGTAGGAGGGATTAAAATGGGGAATTCATTGCCACAGGAAGTAGTTATGGCAAATTCTACTGTGTATCTGCATTTAAAGGGAGCTTAGATACTTTCCTTGCATTAAAAGGCATCCATGGCTATAATTCCTAGGTAATGTCCAGTGGTGTTGATCCAGGGATTTTATCTGATTGCCATCTGGAGTCAGGAAGGATTTTTTTTCCCCTTTTGGGGCTAATTGGACCATGCCTTGTAAGTTTTTTTTTTTTTTTTTTTTTGTTTTGTTTTTTTGCCTTTCTCTGGATCAGCAGGGTTATGTGAGAGGGTGCAGGCTAGTGTTGTACTTTTATTCTCTGTTTGAACACGATGGACGTATATAAGGTGGTCACTGTGGGGATACCAGTCACCTTTATGACAAGGAGAAACCAGGAGCCAAATGGCCCAGTATTGTGGGGTATTAGTTGTTAGATTGTAGTATGTATTTATAGTCAAAAAGGTGGGTTGCAGTCCCTGCAACCACCGTATATCGCCAACGGGGAAATAACCGCCCCCGCTCTGTATTCCAGGTCCTACT